>NW_026871033.1:300000-395584 GCF_033118175.1 Dama dama | reverse complement strand
GGCCTCAACCGAGGCCTAGGCCCAGGGGAAAGGCACCAGCGGGGCTGAGCCTGGGGAGGCGCCCGGGCATGTCTGGACCCAGTCCCCGCAGCCTGCCCCTTGGTGGGGTAGTACCCCCGGAGGCCAGGAAGGTCTGGGCAAGGCTGCCAGGGTCAGGGACACTGCTGGGTCCTGCCCCTGGCCTGTGGGGCGTCTGAGCACAACCGGCACTCTCCCGCTGGAAGACCTCCCCGTCTGCCTCCAAAGGCCGGTTTGCAAGCACTCCCGCCCGCTGTTCCCGCCAGGCACGCACAATGCTCCCAAGCCCGGGAGAAAAGCGCTTCGGGGTGGTGCTCTCTCCGGGCCCTTGCCCCTGAGCCTGGGGGCCAGGCAGGGGGAACACACTTCCAGACCAAGGCAGAACCACATGCACACGTCTGTTCCTGCCCCCTACAGCGGCAGAGAGCTCGGGGGAGCCAGAGACTGCCAGGCTGCTGCTGGGCTGGCTGCCTGTGTGGGACGGGGCAGAGCCGACCTAGGGGCAAGTTGGGCCTCTTGCTCTCCCTGCTGCCCTGAGGCTGCTGGGACAAAGAGGTCTTGGGCATCCAGCCCCTTGCTGGTCCCTTCCCTCTGACGAGGCCCTCTGAGCTCCAGCACCTTGCAGTGTGGAGACAGCCCCTGCCAGCAACCTCCTCTCCAAGGAGGCCTCAACCGAGGCCTAGGCCCAGGGGAAAGGCACCAGCGGGGATGAGCCTGGGGAGGCGCCCGGGCATTTCTGGACCCAGTCCCCGCAGCCTGCCTCTTGGTGGGGCAGTACCCCCGGAGGCCAGGAAGGTCTGGGCAAGGCTGCCAGGGGCAGGGACACTGCTGGGTCCTGCCCCTGGCCTGTGGGGCCTCTGAGCACAACCGGCACTCTCCCGCTGGAAGACCTCCCCGGCTGCCTCCAAAGTCCTGTTTGCAAACACTCGCGCCCGCTGTTCACGCCAGGCTCGCACAATCCTCCCAAGCCCGGGAGAAAAGCGCTTCGGGGTGGTGCTCTCTCTTGGCCCTTGCCCCTGAGCCTGGGGGCAAGGCAGGGGGAACACACTCCCAGGCCAAGGCAGAAACACATGCCCACGTCTGTTCCTGTCCCCTGCAGCGGCAGAGAGCTCGGGGGAGCCAGAGTCTGTCAGGCAGCTGCTGGGCTGGCCGCCTGTGTGGGAAGGGGCAGAGCCGACCTAGGGGCAAGTTGGGCCTCTTGCTCTCCCTGCTGCCCTGAGGCTGCTGGGCAAAAGACGTCTTGGGCATCCAGCCCCTTACTGGTCCCTTCCCTCTGACGAGGCCCTCTGAGCTCCAGCACCTTGCAGTGTGGAGACAGCCCCTGCCAGCAACCTCCTCTCCAAGGAGGCCTCAACCGAGGCCTAGGCCCTGGGGAAAGGCACCAGCGGGGATGAGCCAGGGGATGCACCCGAGCATGTCTGGCCCCAGTCCGCGCAGCCTGCCCCTTGGTGGGGCAGTACCCCCGGAGGCCAGGAAGGTCTGGGCAAGGCTGGCCAGGGGCAGGGGCCCTGGTTTGTCCTGTCCCTGGCCTGTGGGGCCTCTGAGCACAACCGGCCCTCTCCCACTGGAAGACCTCCCCGGCTGCCTCCAAAGGCCGGTTTGCAAGCGCTCCCGCCGACTGTTCCCAGCAGGCGTGCACAATGCTCCCAAGCCCGGGAGCAAAGCGCTTCGGGGTGGTGCTCTCTCCGGGCCCTTGCCCCTGAGCCTGGGGGCAAGGCACGGTGTGCACACTCCCAGGCCAAGTCAGAACCACATGCACACCTCTGATCTGCCCCCTGCACCGGCAGAGAGCTCGGGGGAGCCAGAGTATGTCAGGCAGCTGCTGGGCTGGCCGCCTGTGTGGGAAGGGGCAGAGCCGCCCAAGGGGCAAGTTGGGCCTCTTGCTCTCCCTGCTGCCCTGAGGCTGCTGGGCGAAAGACGTATTGGGCATCCAGCCCCTTACTGGTCCCTTCCCTCTGACGAGGCCCTCTCAGCTCCAGCACCTTGCAGTGTGGAGACAGCCCCTGCCAGCAACCTCCTCTCCAAGGAGGCCTCAACCGAGGCCTAGGCCCAGGGGAAAGGCACCAGCGGGGATGAGCCTGGTGAAGCGCCCGGGCATGTCTGGACCCAGTCCCCGCAGCCTGCCCCTTGGTGGGGCAGTACCCCCGGAGGCCAGGAAGCTCTGGGCAAGGCTGGCCAGGGGCAGGGGCCCTGCTGGGTCCTGCCCCTGGCCTGTGGGGCCTCTGAGCACAACCGGCCCTCTCCCACTGGAAGACCTCCCCGGCTGCCTCCAAAGGCCAGTTTTCCAACACTCCTGCCCGCTGTTCCCGCCAGGCACGCACAATGCTCCCAAGCCCGGGAGAAATGCGCTTCGGGGTGGTGCTCTCTCCGGGCCCTTGCCCCTGAGCCTGTGGGCAAGGCAGGGGGAACACACTCCCAGACCAAGGCAGAACCACATGCACACGTCTGTTCCTGTCCCCTGCACCGGCAGAGAGCTCGGGGGAGCCAGAGTCTCTCAGGCAGGTGCTGGGCTGGCCGCCTGTGTGGGAAGGGGCAGAGCCGACCTAGGGGCAAGTTGGGCCTCCTGCTCTCCCTGCTGCCCTGAGGATGCTGGGCCAAAGACGTCTTGGGCATCCAGCCCCTTGCTTGTCCCTTCCCTCTGACGAGGCCCTCTGAGCTCCAGCACCTTGCAGTGTGGAGACAGCCCCTGCCAGCAACCTCCTCTCCAAGGAGGCCTCAACCGAGGCCTAGGACCAGGGGAAAGGCACCAGCGGGGATGAGCCTGGGGAGGCGCCCGGGCATGTCTGGACCCAGTCCCCGCAGCCTGCCCCTTGGTGGGGCAGTACCCCCGGAGGCCAGGAAGGTCTGGGCAAGGCTGGCCAGGGGCAGGGGCCCTGCTGGGTCCTGCCCCTGGCCTGTGGGGCGTCTGAGCACAACCGGCCCTCTCCCACTGGAAGACCTCCCCGGCTGCCTCCAAAGGCCGGTTTGCAAGCACTCCCGCCCACTGTTCCCGCCAGGCGCGCACAATGCTCCCAAGCCCGGGAGAAAAGCGCTTCGGGGTGTTGCTCTCTCCGGGCCCTTGCCCCTGAGCCTGGGGTCCAGGCAGTGGGTCCATACTCCCAGACCAAGGCAGAACCACATGCACACGTCTGTTCCTGACCCCTACACCGGCAGAGAGCTCGGGGGAGCCAGAGACTGCCAGGCTGCTGCTGGGCTGGCTGCCTGTGTGGGACGGGGCAGAGCCGACCTAGGGGCAAGTTGGGCCTCTTGCTCTCCCTGCTGCCCTGAGGCTGCTGGGCCAAAGAGGTCTTGGGCATCCAGCCCCTTGCTGGTCCCTTCCCTCTGACGAGGCCCTCAGAGCTCCAGCACCTTGCAGTGTGGAGACAGCCCCTGCCAGCAACCTCCTCTCCAAGGAGGCCTCAACCGAGGCCTAGGCCCAGGGGAAAGGCACCAGCGGGGATGAGCCTGGGGAGGCGCCCGGGCATGTCTGGACCCAGTCCCCGCAGCCTGCCCCTTGGTGGGGCAGTACCCCCGGAGGCCAGGAAGGTCTGGGCAAGGCTGCCAGGGGCAGGGACCCTGCTGGGTCCTGCCCCTGGCCTGTGGGGTGTCTGAGCACAACCGGCACTCTCCCGCTGGAAGACCTCCCCGGCTGCCTCCAAAGTCCTGTTTGCAAACACTTGCGCCCGCTGTTCACGCCAGGCTCGCACAATGCTCCCAAGCCCGGGAGAAAAGCGCTTCGGGGTGGTGCTCTCTCTTGGCCCTTGCCCCTGAGCCTGGGGGCAAGGCAGGGGGAACACACTCCCAGGCCAAGGCAGAACCACATGCCCACGTCTGTTCCTGTCCCCTGCAGCGGCAGAGAGCTCGGGGGAGCCAGATCTGTCAGGCAGCTGCTGGGCTGGCCGCCTGTGTGGGAAGGGGCAGAGCCGACCTAGGGGCAAGTTGGGCCTCTTGCTCTCCCTGCTGCCCTGAGGCTGCTGGGCAAAAGACGTCTTGGGCATCCAGCCCCTTACTGGTCCCTTCCCTCTGACGAGGCCCTCTGAGCTCCAGCAACTTGCAGTGTGGAGACAGCCCCTGCCAGCAACCTCCTCTCCAAGGAGGCCTCAACCGAGGCCTAGGCCCTGGGGAAAGGCACCAGCGGGGATGAGCCAGGGGAGGCGTCCGAGCATGTCTGGACCCAGTCCGCGCAGCCTGCCCCTTGGTGGGGCAGTACCCCCGGAGGCCAGGAAGGTCTGGGCAAGGCTGGCCAGGGGCAGGGGCCCTGCTGGGTCCTGCCCCTGGCCTGTGGGGCCTCTGAGCACAACCGGCCCTCTCCCACTGGAAGACCTCCCCGGCTGCCTCCAAAGGCCTGTTTGCAATCGCTCCCGCCCACGGTTCCCAGCAGGCGTGCACAATCCTCCTAAGCCCGGGAGAAAAGCGCTTCAAGGTTGTGCGCTTTCTGGGCCCTTGCTCCTGAGCCTGGGGGAAAGGCAGGGTGTCCACACTCCCAGGCCAAGGCAGAACCACATGCACACGTCTGATCTGCCCCCTGCACCGGCAGAGAGCTCGGGGGAGCCAGAGTATGTCAGGCAGCTGCTGGGCTGGCCGCCTGTGTGGGAAGGGGCAGAGCCGACCTAGGGGCAAGTTGGGCCTCTTGCTCTCCCTGCTGCACTGAGGCTGCTGGGCCAAAGAGGTCTTGGGCATCCAGCCCCTTGCTTGTCCCTTCCCTCTGACGAGGCCCTCTGAGCTCCAGCACCTTGCAGTGTGGAGACAGCCCCTGCCAGCAACCTCCTCTCCAAGGAGGCCTAAACCGAGGCCTAGGCCCAGGGGAAAGGCACCAGTGGGGATGAGCCAGGGGAGGCGCCCGGGCATGTCTGGACCCAGTCCCCGCAGCCTGCCCCTTGGTGGGGCAGTACCCCCTGAGGCCAGGAAGGTCTGGGAAAGGCTGGCCAGGGCCAGGGGACCTTCTGGGTCCTGCCCCTGGCCTGTGGGGCCTCTGAGCACATCCGGCCCTCTCCCGCTAGAAGACCTCCCAGGCTGCCTCCAAAGGCCGGTTTGCCAACGCTCCCGCCCACTGTTCCCACCAGGCGCGCACAATGCTCCCAAGCCCAGGAGAAAAGCGCTTCGGGGTGGTGCTCTCTCCGGGCCCTTGCCCCTGAGCCTGGGGGCCAGGCAGGGGGAACACACTCCCAGGCCAAGGCAGAACGACATGCACACTTCTGTTCTTGCGCCCTGCTCCGGCAAAGAGCTCGGGGGAGCCAGAGACTGCCTGGCTGCTGCTGGGCTGGCTGCCTGTGTGGGACGGGTCAGAGCCGACCTAGGGGCAAGTTTGTCCTCTTGCTCTCCCTGCTGCCCAGAGGCTGCTGGGTCAAAGAGGTCTTGGGCATCCAGCCCTTTGCTGATCCCTTCCCTCTGACGAGGCCCTCTGAGCTCCAGCACCTTGCAGTGTGGAGACAGCCCCTGCCAGCAACCTCCTCTCCAAGGAGGCCTCAACCGAGGCCTAGGACCAGGGGAAAGGCACCAGCGGGGATGAGCCTGGGGAGGCGCCCGGGCATGTCTGGACCCAGTCCCCGCAGCCTGCCCCTTGGTGGGGCAGTACCCCCGGAGGCCAGGAAGGTCTGGGCAAGGCTGGCCAGGGGCAGGGGCCCTGCTGGGTCCTGCCCCTGGCCTGTGGGGCGTCTGAGCACAACCGGCCCTCTCCCACTGGAAGACCTCCCCGGCTGCCTCCAAAGGCCGGTTTGCAAGCACTCCCGCCCACTGTTCCCGCCAGGCGCGCACAATGCTCCCAAGCCCGGGAGAAAAGCGCTTCGGGGTGTTGCTCTCTCCGGGCCCTTGCCCCTGAGCCTGGGGTCCAGGCAGTGGGTCCATACTCCCAGACCAAGGCAGAACCACATGCACACGTCTGTTCCTGACCCCTACACCGGCAGAGAGCTCGGGGGAGCCAGAGACTGCCAGGCTGCTGCTGGGCTGGCTGCCTGTGTGGGACGGGGCAGAGCCGACCTAGGGGCAAGTTGGGCCTCTTGCTCTCCCTGCTGCCCTGAGGCTGCTGGGCCAAAGAGGTCTTGGGCATCCAGCCCCTTGCTGGTCCCTTCCCTCTGACGAGGCCCTCAGAGCTCCAGCACCTTGCAGTGTGGAGACAGCCCCTGCCAGCAACCTCCTCTCCAAGGAGGCCTCAACCGAGGCCTAGGCCCAGGGGAAAGGCACCAGCGGGGATGAGCCTGGGGAGGCGCCCGGGCATGTCTGGACCCAGTCCCCGCAGCCTGCCCCTTGGTGGGGCAGTACCCCCGGAGGCCAGGAAGGTCTGGGCAAGGCTGCCACGGGCAGGGACCCTGCTGGGTCCTGCCCCTGGCCTGTGGGGCGTCTGAGCACAACCGGCACTCTCCCGCTGGAAGACCTCCCCGGCTGCCTCCAAAGTCCTGTTTGCAAACACTTGCGCCCGCTGTTCACGCCAGGCTCGCACAATGCTCCCAAGCCCGGGAGAAAAGCGCTTCGGGGTGGTGCTCTCTCTTGGCCCTTGCCCCTGAGCCTGGGGGCAAGGCAGGGGGAACACACTCCCAGGCCAAGGCAGAACCACATGCCCACGTCTGTTCCTGTCCCCTGCAGCGGCAGAGAGCTCGGGGGAGCCAGATCTGTCAGGCAGCTGCTGGGCTGGCCGCCTGTGTGGGAAGGGGCAGAGCCGACCTAGGGGCAAGTTGGGCCTCTTGCTCTCCCTGCTGCCCTGAGGCTGCTGGGCAAAAGACGTCTTGGGCATCCAGCCCCTTACTGGTCCCTTCCCTCTGACGAGGCCCTCTGAGCTCCAGCAACTTGCAGTGTGGAGACAGCCCCTGCCAGCAACCTCCTCTCCAAGGAGGCCTCAACCGAGGCCTAGGCCCTGGGGAAAGGCACCAGCGGGGATGAGCCAGGGGAGGCGTCCGAGCATGTCTGGACCCAGTCCGCGCAGCCTGCCCCTTGGTGGGGCAGTACCCCCGGAGGCCAGGAAGGTCTGGGCAAGGCTGGCCAGGGGCAGGGGCCCTGCTGGGTCCTGCCCCTGGCCTGTGGGGCCTCTGAGCACAACCGGCCCTCTCCCACTGGAAGACCTCCCCGGCTGCCTCCAAAGGCCTGTTTGCAATCGCTCCCGCCCACGGTTCCCAGCAGGCGTGCACAATCCTCCTAAGCCCGGGAGAAAAGCGCTTCAAGGTTGTGCTCTTTCTGGGCCCTTGCCCCTGAGCCTGGGGGAAAGGCAGGGTGTCCACACTCCCAGGCCAAGGCAGAACCACATGCACACGTCTGATCTGCCCCCTGCACCGGCAGAGAGCTCGGGGGAGCCAGAGTATGTCAGGCAGCTGCTGGGCTGGCCGCCTGTGTGGGAAGGGGCAGAGCCGACCTAGGGGCAAGTTGGGCCTCTTGCTCTCCCTGCTGCACTGAGGCTGCTGGGCCAAAGAGGTCTTGGGCATCCAGCCCCTTGCTTGTCCCTTCCCTCTGACGAGGCCCTCTGAGCTCCAGCACCTTGCAGTGTGGAGACAGCCCCTGCCAGCAACCTCCTCTCCAAGGAGGCCTAAACCGAGGCCTAGGCCCAGGGGAAAGGCACCAGTGGGGATGAGCCAGGGGAGGCGCCCGGGCATGTCTGGACCCAGTCCCCGCAGCCTGCCCCTTGGTGGGGCAGTACCCCCTGAGGCCAGGAAGGTCTGGGAAAGGCTGGCCAGGGCCAGGGGACCTTCTGGGTCCTGCCCCTGGCCTGTGGGGCCTCTGAGCACATCCGGCCCTCTCCCGCTAGAAGACCTCCCAGGCTGCCTCCAAAGGCCGGTTTGCCAACGCTCCCGCCCACTGTTCCCACCAGGCGCGCACAATGCTCCCAAGCCCAGGAGAAAAGCGCTTCGGGGTGGTGCTCTCTCCGTGCCAATGGAGGACCTCCCTGGCTGCCCCCAAAGGCCGGTTTGCAAGCACTCCCACTCGCTGTTCCCGCCAGCCACGCACAATCCTCCAAAACCCCGGAGAAAAGCGCTTCGGGGTGGTGATCTCTCCGTGCCCATGGAAGACCTCCCGGGGTGCCCCCAAAGGCCGGTTTGGAAGCACTCCCACTCGCTGTTCCCGCCATCCGCGCAAATGTTCCAAGCCCGGGAGAAAAGCGCTTCTGGGTGGTGCTCTCTCCTGGCCCTTGGAAGACCTCCCCGGCTGCCTCCAAAGGCCTGTTTGCAAGCACTCCCGCCCGCTGTTCCCACCAGCCACGCACAATGCTCCCAAGCCCGGGAGAAAAGCATTTTGGGGTGGTGCTCACACCGGGCCCTGGAAGACCTCCCCGGCTGCCTCCAAAGGACGGTTTTCAAGCACTCCTGCCTGCTGTTCCCGCCACCTGCGCACAATGCTCCCAAGCCCGGGAGAAAAGGGCTTCGGGGTGGTGCTCTCTACAGGCCCTTGGAAGACCTCCCCGGCTGCCTCCAAAGGCCGGTTTGCAAGGACTCCTTCCTGCTGTTCCCGCAAGCCACGCACAATGCTCCCAAGCCCGGGAGAAAAGCATTTTGGGGTGGTGCTCTCTACAGGCCCTTGTAAGACCTCCCCGGCTGCCTCCAATGGCCAGTTTGCAAGCACTCATGCCCGCTGTTCCCACCAGCCGCGCACAATGCTCCCAAGCCCGGGAGAAAAGCTTTTTGGGGTGGTGCTCACACCGGGCCCTGGAAGACCTCCCCGGCTGCCTGCAAAGGCCGGTTTTCAAGCACTCCTGCCTGCTGTTCCCGCCACCCGCGCACAATACTCCCAAGCCCGGGAGAAAAGCGCTTCGGGGTGGTGCTCTCTACAGGCCCTTGGAAGACCTCCCCGGCTGCCTCCAAAGGCCGGTTTGCAAGGACTCCTTCCTGCTGTTCCCGCCAGCCACGCACAATGCTCCCAAGCCCGGGAGAAAGGTGCTTCGGGGTGGTGCTCTCTCCGGGCCCTTGGAAGACGTCCCCGGCTGCCTCCAAAGGCCGGATTGCAAGCACTCATGCCCGTTGTTCCCACCAGCTGCGCACAATGCTCCCAAGCCCGGGAGAAAAGCATTTTGGGGTGGTGCTCACTCCGGGCCCTTGGAAGACCTCCCCGGCTGCCTCCAAAGGCCAGTTTGCAAGCACTCCTGCCTGCTGTTCCCGCCAGCCGCGCAAAATGCTCCCAAGCCCGGGAGAAAAGCGCTTCGGGGTGGTGCTCTCTCCGGGCACTTTCAAGACCTCCCGGGCTGCCTCCAAAGGCTGGTTTTCAAGAACTCCCTCCCGCTGACCCGCCAGCCGCACACAATGCTCCCAAGCCCGGGAGAAAAGCATTTTGGGGTGGTGCTCTCTCCGGGCCCTTGGAAGACCTCCCCGGCTGCCTCTAAAGGCCGGTTTGCAAGCACTCATGTCCGCTGTTCCCGACAGCCGCGCACAATGCTCCCAATTCCGTGAGAAAAGTGCTTCGGCATGGTGCTCTCTCCGGGCTTTTGGAAGACCTCCCAAGCTGCCTCCAAAGGCCGGTTTGCAAGCACTCCCGCCCGCTGTTCCCGCCAGCCTCGCACAATGCTCCCAAGCCCGGGAGGAAAGCGCTTTGGGGTGGTGTTCTCTCCGTGCCAATGGAGGACCTCCCTGGCTGCCCCCAAAGGCCGGTTTGCAAGCACTCCCACTCGCTGTTCCCGCCAGCCACGCACAATCCTCCAAAACCCCGGAGAAAAGCGCTTCGGGGTGGTGTTCTCTCCGTGCCCATGGAAGACCTCCCGGGGTGCCCCCAAAGGCCGGTTTGGAAGCACTCCCACTCGCTGTTCCCGCCATCCGCGCAAATGTTCCAAGCCCGGGAGAAAAGCGCTTCTGGGTGGTGCTCTCTCCTGGCCCTTGGAAGACCTCCCCGGCTGCCTCCAAAGGCCGGTTTGCAAGCACTCCCGCCCGCTGTTTCCACCAGCCACGCACAATGCTCCCAAGCCCGGGAGAAAAGCATTTTGGGGTGGTGCTCACACCGGGCCCTGGAAGACCTCCCCGGCTGCCTCCAAAGGACGGTTTTCAAGCACTCCTGCCTGCTGTTCCCGCCACCCGCGCACAATGCTCCCAAGCCCGGGAGAAAAGCGCTTCGGGGTGGTGCTCTCTACAGGCCCTTGGAAGACCTCCCCGGCTGCCTCCAAAGGCCGGTTTGCAAGGACTCCTTCCTGCTGTTCCCGCCAGCCACGCACAATGCTCCCAAGCCCGGGAGAAAAGCATTTTGGGGTGGTGCTCACTCCGGGCCCTTGGAAGATCTCCCCAGCTGCCTCCAATGGCCAGTTTGCAAGCACTCATGCCCGCTGTTCCCACCAGCCGCGCACAATGCTCCCAAGCCCGGGAGAAAAGCTTTTTGCGGTGGTGCTCACACCGGGCCCTGGAAGACCTCCCCGGCTGCCTGCAAAGGCCGGTTTTCAAGCACTCCTGCCTGCTGTTCCCGCCAGCCGCGCACAATGCTCCCAAGCCCGGGAGAAAAGCGCTTCGGGGTGGTGCTCTCTCCGGGCACTTTCAAGACCTCCCCGGCTGCTCCAAAGGCTGGTTTGTAAGTACTCATTCCCGCTGCTTCCGCCAGCCACGCACAATGCTCCCAAGCCCGGGAGAAAAGCATTTTGGGGTGGTGCTCTCTCCGGGCCCTTGGAAGACCTCCCGGGCTGCCTCCAAAGGCCGGTTTGCAAGCACTCATGTCCGCTGTTCCCGACAGCCGCGCACAATGCTCCCAAGCCCGGGAGAAAAGCATTTTGGGGTGGTGCTCTCTCCGGGCCCTTGGAAGACCTCCCGGGCTGCCTCCAAAGGCCGGTTTGCAAGCACTCATGTCCGCTGTTCCCGACAGCCGCGCACAATGCTCCCAAGCCCGGGAGAAAAGCATTTTGGGGTGGTGATCACTCCGGGCCCTTGGAAGACCTCCCCGGCTGCCTCCAAAGGACAGTTTGCAAGCACTCATGCCCGCTGTTCCCGCCAGCCGCGCACAATGCTCCCAAGACCGTGAGAAAAGCGCTTCGGGGTGGTGTTCTCTCCGGGACCATGGTGGACCTCCCCGGCTGCCCCCAAAGGCCGGTTTGCAGCACTCCCACTCGCTGTTCCCGCCAGCCACACACAATGTTCCAAAACCCCGGAGAAAAGCGCTTCGGGGTGGTGCTCTCTCCGGGCCCTTGGAAGACTTCTCTGGCTGCCTCCAAAGGCCGGTTTGCAAGAATTCCCTCCCGCTGTCCCACCAGCCGCACACAATGCTCCAAAAACCGAGAGAAAAGCGCTTCGAGGTGGTGCTCTCTCCGGGCCCTTGGAAGACCTCCCCGGCTGCCTCCAAAGGCCGGTTTTCACGCACTCCTGCCTGCTGTTCCCGCCACATGCGCACAATGCACCCAAGCCCGGGAGAAAAGCGCTTCGGGGTGGTGCTCTCTCCCGGCCTTTGGAAGATGTCCCCGGCTGCCTCCAAAGGCCGGTTTGCAAGGACTCAGGCCCGCTGTTCCCGCCAGCTGCGCACAATGCTCCCAAGCCCGGGAGAAAAGCATTTTGGTGGGGTGCTCTGTCCGGGCCCTTGGAAGACCTCCCCGGCTGCCTCCAAAGGCCGGTTTGCAAGCACTCCCGCCCGCTGTTCCCGCCAGGCACGCACAATGCTCCCAAGCCCGGGAGAAAAGCCCTTCGGGGTGGTGCTCTCTCCGGGCCCTTGCCCCTGAGCCTGGGGGCCAGGCAGGGGGAACACACTCCCAGGCCAAGGCAGAACGACATGCACACGTCTGTTCCTGCCCCCTACACCGGCAGAGAGCTCGGGGGAGCCAGAGACTGCCAGGCTGCTGCTGGGCTGGCTGCCTGTGTGGGACGGGGCAGAGCCGACCTAGGGGCAAGTTGGGCCTCTTGCTCTCCCTGCTGCCCTGAGGCTGCTGGGTCAAAGAGGTCTTGGGCATCCAGCCCTTGGCTGGTCCCTTCCCTCTGACGAGGCCCTCTGAGCTCCAGCACCTTGCAGTGTGGAGACAGCCCCTGCCAGCAACCTCCTCTCCAAAGCGGCCTCAACCGAGGCCTACGCCCAGGGAAAAGGCACCAGCGGGGATGATCCTGGGGAGGCGCACGGACATGTCTGGACCCAGTCCCCGCAGCCTGCCCCTTGGTGGGGCAGTACCCCCGGAGGCCAGGAAGGTCTGGGCAAGGCTGGCCAGGGGCAGGGGCCCTGCTGGGTCCCTGCCCCTGGCCTGTGAGGCCTCTGAGCACAACCGGCCCTCTCCCACTGGAAGACCTCCCCGGCTGCCTCCAAAGTCCTGTTTGCAAACACTCCCGCCCGCTGTTCCCGCCAGGCACGCACAATGCTCCCAAGCCCGGGAGAAAAGCGCTTCGGTATGGTGCTCTCTCCGGGCCCTTGCCCCTGAGCCTGGGGGCCAGGCAGGGGGTCCACACTCCCAGGCCAAGGCAGAACCACATGCACACGTCTGTTCCTGCCCCGTGCACCGGCAGAGAGCTCGGGGGAGACAGAGTCTGTCAGGCAGCTGCTGGGCTGGCCGCCTGTGTTGGAAGAGGCAGAGCCGACCTAGGGGCAAGTTGGGCCTCTTGTTCTCCCTGCTGCCCTGAGGCTGCTGGGCCAAAGAGGTCTTGGGCATCCAGCCCCTTGCTGGTCCCTTCCCTCTGACGAGGCCCTCTGAGCTCCAGCACCTTGCAGTGTGGAGACAGCCCCTGCCAGCAACCTCCTCTCCAAAGCGGCCTCAACCGAGGCATACGCCCAGGGAAAAGGCACCAGCGGGGATGATCCTGGGGAGGCGCCCGGGCATGTCTGGACCCAGTCCCCGCAGCCTGCCCCTTGGTGGGGCAGTACCCCCGGAGGCCAGGAAGGTCTGGGCAAGGCTGGCCAGGGGCAGGGGCCCTGCTGGGTCCTGCCCCTGGCCTGTGGGGCCTCTGAGCACAACCGGCCCTCTCCCACTGGAAGACCTCCCCGGCTGCCTCCAAAGACTGGTTTGCCAACACTCCCGCCCGCTGTTCCCACCAGGCACGCACAATGCTCCCAAGCCCAGGAGAAAAGCGCTTCGGGGTGTTGCTCTCTCCGGGCCCTTGCCCCTGAGCCTGGGGTCCAGGCAGTGGGTCCACACTCACAGACCAAGGCAGAACCACATGCACACGTCTGTTCCTGACCCCTGCACTGGCAGAGAGCTCGGGGGAGCCAGAGTCTGTCAGGCAGCTGCTGGGCTGGCTGCCTGTGTGGGAAGGGGGAGAGCCGACCTAGGGGCAAGTTGGGCCTCTTGCTCTCCCTGCTGCCCTGAGGCTGCTGGGCCAAAGAGGTCTTGGGCATCCAGCCCCTTGCTGGTCCCTTCCCTCTGACGAGGCCCTCTGAGCTCCAGCACCTTGCAGTGTGGAGACAGCCCCTGCCAGCAACCTCCTCTCCAAAGAGGCCTCAACCGAGGCCTACACCCTGGGGAAAGGCACCAGCGGGGATGAGCCTGGGGAGGCACACGGACATGTCTGGACCCAGTCCCCGCAGCCTGCCCCTTGGTGGGGCAGTACCCCCGGAGGCCAGGAAGGTCTGGGCAAGGCTGGCCAGGGGCAGGGGCCCTGCTGGGTCCTGCCCCTGGCCTGTGAGGACTCTGAGCACAACCGGCCCTCTCCCATTGGAAGACCTCCCCGGCTGCCTCCAAATTCCTGTTTGCAAACACTCCCGCCCGCTGTTCACGCCAGGCTGGCACAATGCTCCCAAGCCCGGGAGAAAAGCGCTTCGGGGTGGTGCTCTCTCCGGGACCTTGCCCCTGAGCCTGGGGGCAAGGCAGGGGGAACACACTCCCAGGCCAAGGCAGAACCACATGCCCACGTCTGTTCCTGTCCCCTGCACCGGCAGAGAGCTTGGGGGAGCCAGAGTCTGTCAGGCAGCTGCTGGGCTGGCCGCCTGTGTGGGAAGGGGCAGAGCCGACCTAGGGGCAAGTTGGGCCTCTTGCTCTCCCTGCTGCCCTGAGGCTCCTGGGCCAAAGAGGTCTTGGGCATCCAGCCCCTTGCTGGTCCCTTCCCTCTGACGAGGCCCTCTGAGCTCCAGCACCTTGCAGTGTGGAGACAGCCCCTGCCAGCAACCTCCTCTCCAAGGAGGCCTCAACCGAGGCCTAGGCCCAGGGGAAAGGCACCAGCGGGGATGAGCCTGGGGAGGCGCCCGGGCATGTCTGGACCCAGTCCCCGCAGCCTGCCCCTTGGTGGGGCAGTACCCCCGGAGGCCAGGAAGGTCTGGGCAAGGCTGCCAGGGGCAGGGACCCTGCTGGGTCCTGCCCCTGGCCTGTGGGACCTCTGAGCACAACCGGCCCTGTCCCACTGGAAGACCTCCCCGGCTGCCTCCAAAGTCCTGTTTGCCAACACTCCCACCCACTGTTCACGCCAGACTTGCACAATGCTCCCAAGCCCGGGAGAAAAGCGCTTCGGGGTGGTGCTCTCTCCGGGCCCTTGCCCCTGAGCCTGGGGGCAAGGCATGGGGAACACACTCCCAGGCCAAGGCAGAACCACATGCCCACGTCTGTTCCTGTCCCCTGCACCGGCAGAGAGCTTGGGGGAGCCAGAGTCTGTCAGGCAGCTGCTGGGTTGGCCGCCTGTGTGGGAAGGGGCAGAGCCGCCCTAGGGGCAAGTTGGGCCTCTTGCTCTCCCTGCTGCCCTGAGGCTGCTGGGCCAAAGACGTCTTGGGCATCCAGCCCCTTACTGGTCCCTTCCCTCTGACGAGGCCCTCTGAGCTCCAGCACCTTGCAGTGTGGAGACAGCCCCTGCCAGCAACCTCCTCTCCAAGGAGGCCTCAACCGAGGCCTAGGCCCAGGGGAAAGGCACCAGCGGGGATGAGCCTGGGGAGGCGCCCGGGGATGTCTGGACCCAGTCCCCGCAGCCTGCCCCTTGGTGGGGCAGTACCCCCGGAAGCCAGGAAGGTCTCGGCAAGGCTGGCCAGGGTCAGGGGCCCTGCTGGGTCCTGCCCCTGGCCTGTGGGGCCTCTGAGCACAACCGGCCCTCTCCCACTGGAAGACCTCCCCAGCTGCCTCCAAAGGCCGGTTTGCAAGGACTCCTTCCTGCTGTTCCCGCCAGCCACGCACAATGCTCCCAAGCCCGGGAGAAAAGCTTTTTGGGGTGGTGCTCACACCGGGCCTTGGAAGACCTCCCCGGCTGCCTCCAAAGGACGGTTTTCAAGCACTCCTGCCTGCTGTTCCCGCCACCCGCGCAGAATGCTCCCAAGCGCGGGAGAAAAGCGCTTCGGGGTGGTGCTCTCTACAGGCCCTTGGAAGACCTCCCCGGCTGCCTCCAAAGGCCGGTTTGCAAGGACTCCTTCCTGCTGTTCCCGCCAGCCACGCACAATGCTCCCAAGCCCGGGAGAAAAGCATTTTGGGGTGGTGCTCACTCCGGGCCCTTGGAAGACCTCCCCGGCTGCCTCCAATGGCCAGTTTGCAAGCACTCATGTCCGCTGTTCCCACCAGCCGCGCACAATGCTCCCAAGCCCGGGAGAAAAGCTTTTTGGCCTGGTGCTCACACCGGGCCCTGGAAGACCTCCCCGGCTGCCTCCAAAGGCCAGTTTTCAAGCACTCCTGCCTGCTGTTCCCGCCACCTGCGCACAATGCTCCCAAGCCCGGGAGAAAAGCGCTTCGGGGTGGTGCTCTCTACAGGCCCTTGGAAGACCTCCCCGGCTGCCTCCAAAGGCCGGTTTGCAAGGACTCCTTCCTGCTGTTCCCGCCAGCCACGCACAATGCTCCCAAGCCCGGGAGAGAAGCATTTTGGGGTGGTGCTCTCTACAGGCCCTTGGAAGACCTCCCCGGCTGCCTCCAGTGGCCAGTTTGCAAGCACTCATGCCCGCTGTTCCCACCAGCCGCGCACAATGCTCCCAAGCCCGGGAGAAAAGCTTTTTGGGGTGGTGCTCACACCGGGCCCTGGAAGACCTCCCGGGCTGCCTCCAAAGGCCGGTTTGCAAGCATTCATGTCCGTTGTTCCCGACAGCCGCGCACAATGCTCCCAAGCCCGAGAGAAAAGCATTTTGGGGTGGGGATCAGTCCGGCCCTTGGAAGACCTCCCCGGCTGCCTCCAAAGGCCGGTTTGCAAGCACTCATGCCCGCTGTTCCCGCCAGCCGCGCACAATGCTCCCAAGACAGTGAGAAAAGCGCTTCGGGGTGGTGTTCTCTCAGGGACCATGGAGGACCTCCCCGGCTGCCCCCAAAGGCCGGTTTGCAAGCATACCCACTCGCTGTTCCCGCCAGGCACACACAATGTTCCAAAACCCCGGAGAAAAGCGCTTCGGGGTGGTGGTCTCTCCGGGCCCCTGCCCCTGAGCCTGGGGGCCAGGCAGGGAATCCACAGTCCCAGGCCAAGGCAGAACCACATGCACACGTCTGTTCCTGCCCCCTCCACGGGCTGAGAGCTGGGGGGAGCCAGAGTCTGTCAGGCAGCTGCTGGGCTGGCCGCCTGTGTGGGAAGGGGCAGAGCCGACCTAGGGGCAAGTTGGGCCTCTTCCTCTCCCTGCTGCCCTGAGGCTGCTGGGCCAAAGAGGTCTTGGGCATCCAGCCCCTTGCTGGTCCCTTCCCTCTGACGAGGCCCTCTGAGCTCCAGCACCTTGCAGTGTGGAGACAGCCCCTGCCAGCAACCTCCTCTCCAAGGAGGCCTCAACCGAGGCCTAGGCCCAGGGGAAAGGCACCAGCGGAGATGAGCCAGTGGAGGCGCCCGGGCATGTCTGGACCCAGTCCCCGCAGCCTGCCCCTTGGTGGGGCAGTACCCCCGGAGGCCAGGAAGGTCTGGGCAAGGCTGCGAGGGGCAGGGGCCCTGCTGGGTCGTGCCCCTGGCCTGTGGGGCGTCTGAGCACAACCGGCACTCTCCCGCTGGAAGACCTCCCCGTCTGCCTCCAAAGGCCGGTTTGCAAGCACTCCCGCCCGCTGTTCCCGCCAGGCACGCACAATGCTCCCAAGCCCGGGAGAAAAGCGCTTCGGGGTGGTGCTGTCTCCGGGCCCTTGCCCCTGAGCCTGGGGGCCAGGCAGTTGGAACACACTCCCAGGCCAATGCAGAACGACATGCAGACGTCTCTTCCTGCCCCCTACACCGGCAGAGAGCTCGGGGGAGCCAGAGACTGCCAGGCTGCTGCTGGGCTGGCTCCCTGTGTGGGACGGGGCAGAGCCGACCTAGGGGCAAGTTGGGCCTCTTGCTCTCCCTGCTGCCCTGAGGCTGCTGGGTCAAAGAGGTCTTGGGTATCCAGCCCTTTGCTGGTCCCTTCCCTCTGACGAGGCCCTCTGAGCTCCAGCACCTTGCAGTGTGGAGACAGCCCCTGCCAGCAACCTCCTCTCCAAAGAGGCCTCAACCGAGGCCTACGCCCAGGGGAAAGGCACCAGCAGGGATGATCCTGGGGAGGCGCACGGACATGTCTGGACCCAGTCCCCGCAGCCTGCCCCTTGGTGGGGCAGTACCCCCGGAGGCCAGGAAGGTCTGGGCAAGGCTGGCCAGGGGCAGGGTCCCTGCTGGGTCCTGCCCCTGGCCTGTGAGGCCTCTGAGCACAACCGGCCCTCTCCCACTGGAAGACCTCCCCAGCTGCCTCCAAAGTCCTGTTTGCAAACACTCCCGCCCGCTGTTCACGCCAGGCTCGCACAATGCTCCCAAGCCCGGGAGAAAAGCGCTTCGGGGTGGTGCTCTCTCCGGGCCCTTGCCCCTGAGCCTGGGGTCCAGGCAGTGGGTCCACACTCCCAGACCAAGGCAGAACCACATGCACACGTCTGTTCCTGACCCCTGCACCGGCAGAGAGCTCTGGGGAGCCAGAGTCTGTCAGGCAGGTGCTGGGCTGGCCGCCTGTGTGGGAAGGGGCAGAGCCGACCTAGGGGCAAGTTGGGCCTCTTCCTCTCCCTGCTGCCCTGAGGCTGCTGGGCCAAAGAGGTCTTGGGCATCCAGCCCCTTGCTGGTCCCTTCCCTCTGACGAGGCCCTCTGAGCTCCAGCACCTTGCAGTGTGGAGACAGCCCCTGCCAGCAACCTCCTCTCCAATGAGGCCTCAACCGAGGCCTAGGCCCAGGGGAAAGGCACCAGCGGGGATGAGCCTGGGGAGGCGCCCGGGCATGTCTGGACCCAGTCCCCGCAGCCTGCCCCTTGGTGGGGCAGTACCCCTGGAGGCCAAGAAGGTCTGTGCAAGGCTGCCAGGGGCAGGGACAGCGCTGGGTCCTGCCCCTGGCCTGTGGGACATCTGAGCACAACCGGCACTCTCCCGCTGGAAGACCTCCCCGTCTGCCTCCAAAGGCCGGTTTGCAAGCACTCCCGCCCGCTGTTCCCGCCAGGCACGCACAGTGCTCCCAAACGCGGGAGAAAAGCGCTTCGGGGTGGTGCTCTCTCCGGGCCCTTGCCCCTACGCCTGCGGGCCAGGCAGTTGGAACACACCCCCAGGCCAAGACAGAACGACATGAACACGTCTGTTCCTGCCCCCTACACCGGCAGAGAGCTCGGGGGAGCCAGAGTCTCTCAGGCAGGTGCTGGGCTGGCCGCCTGTGTGGGAAGGGGCAGAGCCGACCTAGGGGCAAGTTGGGCCTCTTGCTCTCCCTGCTGCCCTTAGGCTGCTGGGCCAAAGACTTCTTGGGCATCCAGCCCTTTGCTGGTCCCTTCCCTCTGACGAGGCCCTCTGAGCTCCAGCACCTTGCAGTGTGGAGACAGCACCTGCCAGCAATCTCCTCTCCAAGGAGGCCTCAACCGAGGCCTAGGCCCAGGGGAAAGGCACCAGCGGGGATGAGCCTGGGGAGGCGCCCGGGCATGTCTGGACCCAGTCCCCGCAGCCTGCCCCTTGGTGGGGCAGTACCCCTGGAGGCCAGGAAGGTCTGGGAAAGGCTGGCCAGGGGCAGTGGACCTGCTGGGTCCTGCCCCTGGCCTGTGGGACCTCTGAGCACAACCGGCCCTGTCCCACTGGAAGACCTCCCCGGCTGCCTCCAAAGTCCTGTTTGCCAACACTCCCACCCACTGTTCACGCCAGACTTGCACAATGCTCCCAAGCCCGGGAGAAAAGCGCTTCGGGGTGGTGCTCTCTCCGGGCCCTTGCCCCTGAGCCTGGGGGCAAGGCATGGGGAACACACTCCCAGGCCAAGGCAGAACCACATGCCCACGTCTGTTCCTGTCCCCTGCACCGGCAGAGAGCTTGGGGGAGCCAGAATCTGTCAGGCAGCTGCTGGGTTGGCCGCCTGTGTGGGAAGGGGCAGAGCCGCCCTAGGGGCAAGTTGGGCCTCTTGCTCTCCCTGCTGCCCTGAGGCTGCTGGGCCAAAGACGTCTTGGGCATCCAGCCCCTTACTGGTCCCTTCCCTCTGACGAGGCCCTCTAAGCTCCAGCACCTTGCAGTGTGGAGACAGCCCCTGCCAGCAACCTCCTCTCCAAGGAGGCCTCAACCGAGGCCTAGGCCCAGGGGAAAGGCACCAGCGGGGATGAGCCTGGGGAGGCGCCCGGGGATGTCTGGACCCAGTCCCCGCAGCCTGCCCCTTGGTGGGGCAGTACCCCCGGAGGCCAGGAAGGTCTGGGCAAGGCTGGCCAGGGTCAGGGGCCCTGCTGGGTCCTGCCCCTGGCCTGTGGGGCCTCTGAGCACAACCGGCCCTCTCCCACTGGAAGACCTCCCCAGCTGCCTCCAAAGGCCGGTTTGCAAGGACTCCTTCCTGCTGTTCCCGCCAGCCACGCACAATGCTCCCAAGCCCGGGAGAAAAGCTTTTTGGGGTGGTGCTCACACCGGGCCCTGGAAGACCTCCCCGGCTGCCTCCAAAGGACGGTTTTCAAGCACTCCTGCCTGCTGTTCCCGCCACCCGCGCAGAATGCTCCCAAGCGCGGGAGAAAAGCGCTTCGGGGTGGTGCTCTCTACAGGCCCTTGGAAGACCTCCCCGGCTGCCTCCAAAGGCCGGTTTGCAAGGACTCCTTCCTGCTGTTCCCGCCAGCCACGCACAATGCTCCCAAGCCCGGGAGAAAAGCATTTTGGGGTGGTGCTCACTCCGGGCCCTTGGAAGACCTCCCCGGCTGCCTCCAATGGCCAGTTTGCAAGCACTCATGTCCGCTGTTCCCACCAGCCGCGCACAATGCTCCCAAGCCCGGGAGAAAAGCTTTTTGGCCTGGTGCTCACACCGGGCCCTGGAAGACCTCCCCGGCTGCCTCCAAAGGCCAGTTTTCAAGCACTCCTGCCTGCTGTTCCCGCCACCTGCGCACAATGCTCCCAAGCCCGGGAGAAAAGCGCTTCGGGGTGGTGCTCTCTACAGGCCCTTGGAAGACCTCCCCGGCTGCCTCCAAAGGCCGGTTTGCAAGGACTCCTTCCTGCTGTTCCCGCCAGCCACGCACAATGCTCCCAAGCCCGGGAGAGAAGCATTTTGGGGTGGTGCTCTCTACAGGCCCTTGGAAGACCTCCCCGGCTGCCTCCAGTGGCCAGTTTGCAAGCACTCATGCCCGCTGTTCCCACCAGCCGCGCACAATGCTCCCAAGCCCGGGAGAAAAGCTTTTTGGGGTGGTGCTCACACCGGGCCCTGGAAGACCTCCCGGGCTGCCTCCAAAGGCCGGTTTGCAAGCATTCATGTCCGTTGTTCCCGACAGCCGCGCACAATGCTCCCAAGCCCGAGAGAAAAGCATTTTGGGGTGGGGATCAGTCCGGCCCTTGGAAGACCTCCCCGGCTGCCTCCAAAGGCCGGTTTGCAAGCACTCATGCCCGCTGTTCCCGCCAGCCGCGCACAATGCTCCCAAGACAGTGAGAAAAGCGCTTCGGGGTGGTGTTCTCTCAGGGACCATGGAGGACCTCCCCGGCTGCCCCCAAAGGCCGGTTTGCAAGCATACCCACTCGCTGTTCCCGCCAGGCACACACAATGTTCCAAAACCCCGGAGAAAAGCGCTTCGGGGTGGTGGTCTCTCCGGGCCCCTGCCCCTGAGCCTGGGGGCCAGGCAGGGAATCCACAGTCCCAGGCCAAGGCAGAACCACATGCACACGTCTGTTCCTGCCCCCTCCACGGGCTGAGAGCTGGGGGGAGCCAGAGTCTGTCAGGCAGCTGCTGGGCTGGCCGCCTGTGTGGGAAGGGGCAGAGCCGACCTAGGGGCAAGTTGGGCCTCTTCCTCTCCCTGCTGCCCTGAGGCTGCTGGGCCAAAGAGGTCTTGGGCATCCAGCCCCTTGCTGGTCCCTTCCCTCTGACGAGGCCCTCTGAGCTCCAGCACCTTGCAGTGTGGAGACAGCCCCTGCCAGCAACCTCCTCTCCAAGGAGGCCTCAACCGAGGCCTAGGCCCAGGGGAAAGGCACCAGCGGAGATGAGCCAGTGGAGGCGCCCGGGCATGTCTGGACCCAGTCCCCGCAGCCTGCCCCTTGGTGGGGCAGTACCCCCGGAGGCCAGGAAGGTCTGGGCAAGGCTGCGAGGGGCAGGGGCCCTGCTGGGTCGTGCCCCTGGCCTGTGGGGCGTCTGAGCACAACCGGCACTCTCCCGCTGGAAGACCTCCCCGTCTGCCTCCAAAGGCCGGTTTGCAAGCACTCCCGCCCGCTGTTCCCGCCAGGCACGCACAATGCTCCCAAGCCCGGGAGAAAAGCGCTTCGGGGTGGTGCTCTCTCCGGGCCCTTGCCCCTGAGCCTGGGGGCCAGGCAGTTGGAACACACTCCCAGGCCAATGCAGAACGACATGCAGACGTCTCTTCCTGCCCCCTACACCGGCAGAGAGCTCGGGGGAGCCAGAGACTGCCAGGCTGCTGCTGGGCTGGCTCCCTGTGTGGGACGGGGCAGAGCCGACCTAGGGGCAAGTTGGGCCTCTTGCTCTCCCTGCTGCCCTGAGGCTGCTGGGTCAAAGAGGTCTTGGGTATCCAGCCCTTTGCTGGTCCCTTCCCTCTGACGAGGCCCTCTGAGCTCCAGCACCTTGCAGTGTGGAGACAGCCCCTGCCAGCAACCTCCTCTCCAAAGAGGCCTCAACCGAGGCCTACGCCCAGGGGAAAGGCACCAGCAGGGATGATCCTGGGGAGGCGCACGGACATGTCTGGACCCAGTCCCCGCAGCCTGCCCCTTGGTGGGGCAGTACCCCCGGAGGCCAGGAAGGTCTGGGCAAGGCTGGCCAGGGGCAGGGTCCCTGCTGGGTCCTGCCCCTGGCCTGTGAGGCCTCTGAGCACAACCGGCCCTCTCCCACTGGAAGACCTCCCCAGCTGCCTCCAAAGTCCTGTTTGCAAACACTCCCGCCCGCTGTTCACGCCAGGCTCGCACAATGCTCCCAAGCCCGGGAGAAAAGCGCTTCGGGGTGGTGCTCTCTCCGGGCCCTTGCCCCTGAGCCTGGGGGCCAGGCAGTGGGTCCACACTCCCAGACCAAGGCAGAACCACATGCACACGTCTGTTCCTGACCCCTGCACCGGCAGAGAGCTCTGGGGAGCCAGAGTCTGTCAGGCAGGTGCTGGGCTGGCCGCCTGTGTGGGAAGGGGCAGAGCCGACCTAGGGGCAAGTTGGGCCTCTTCCTCTCCCTGCTGCCCTGAGGCTGCTGGGCCAAAGAGGTCTTGGGCATCCAGCCCCTTGCTGGTCCCTTCCCTCTGACAAGGCCCTCTGAGCTCCAGCACCTTGCAGTGTGGAGACAGCCCCTGCCAGCAACCTCCTCTCCAATGAGGCCTCAACCGAGGCCTAGGCCCAGGGGAAAGGCACCAGCGGGGATGAGCCTGGGGAGGCGCCCGGGCATGTCTGGACCCAGTCCCCGCAGCCTGCCCCTTGGTGGGGCAGTACCCCTGGAGGCCAAGAAGGTCTGTGCAAGGCTGCCAGGGGCAGGGACAGCGCTGGGTCCTGCCCCTGGCCTGTGGGACGTCTGAGCACAACCGGCACTCTCCCGCTGGAAGACCTCCCCGTCTGCCTCCAAAGGCCGGTTTGCAAGCACTCCCGCCCGCTGTTCCCGCCAGGCACGCACAGTGCTCCCAAACCCGGGAGAAAAGCGCTTCGGGGTGGTGCTCTCTCCGGGCCCTTGCCCCTACGCCTGCGGGCCAGGCAGTTGGAACACACCCCCAGGCCAAGACAGAACGACATGAACACGTCTGTTCCTGCCCCCTACACCGGCAGAGAGCTCGGGGGAGCCAGAGTCTCTCAGGCAGGTGATGGGCTGGCCGCCTGTGTGGGACGGGGCAGAGCCGACCTAGGGGCAAGTTGGGCCTCTTGCTCTCCCTGCTGCCCTGAGGCTGCTGGGCCAAAGACTTCTTGGGCATCCAGCCCTTTGCTGGTCCCTTCCCTCTGACGAGGCCCTCTGAGCTCCAGCACCTTGCAGTGTGGAGACAGCACCTGCCAGCAATCTCCTCTCCAAGGAGGCCTCAACCGAGGCCTAGGCCCAGGGGAAAGGCACCAGCGGGGATGAGCCTGGGGAGGCGCCCGGGCATGTCTGGACCCAGTCCCCGCAGCCTGCCCCTTGGTGGGGCAGTACCCCTGGAGGCCAGGAAGGTCTGGGAAAGGCTGGCCAGGGGCAGTGGACATGCTGGGTCCTGCCCCTGGCCTGTGGGACCTCTGAGCACAACCGGCCCTGTCCCACTGGAAGACCTCCCCGGCTGCCTCCAAAGTCCTGTTTGCCAACACTCCCACCCACTGTTCACGCCAGACTTGCACAATGCTCCCAAGCCCGGGAGAAAAGCGCTTCGGGGTGGTGCTCTCTCCGGGCCCTTGCCCCTGAGCCTGGGGGCAAGGCATGGGGAACACACTCCCAGGCCAAGGCAGAACCACATGCCCACGTCTGTTCCTGTCCCCTGCACCGGCAGAGAGCTTGGGGGAGCCAGAGTCTGTCAGGCAGCTGCTGGGTTGGCCGCCTGTGTGGGAAGGGGCAGAGCCGCCCTAGGGGCAAGTTGGGCCTCTTGCTCTCCCTGCTGCCCTGAGGCTGCTGGGCCAAAGACGTCTTGGGCATCCAGCCCCTTACTGGTCCCTTCCCTCTGACGAGGCCCTCTGAGCTCCAGCACCTTGCAGTGTGGAGACAGCCCCTGCCAGCAACCTCCTCTCCAAGGAGGCCTCAACCGAGGCCTAGGCCCAGGGGAAAGGCACCAGCGGGGATGAGCCTGGGGAGGCGCCCGGGGATGTCTGGACCCAGTCCCCGCAGCCTGCCCCTTGGTGGGGCAGTACCCCCGGAGGCCAGGAAGGTCTGGGCAAGGCTGGCCAGGGTCAGGGGCCCTGCTGGGTCCTGCCCCTGGCCTGTGGGGCCTCTGAGCACAACCGGCCCTCTCCCACTGGAAGACCTCCCCGGCTGCCTCCAAAGTCCTGTTTTCAAGCACTCCCGCCCACTGTTCCCGCCAGGCGCGCACAATGCTCCCAAGCCCGGGAGAAAAGCGCTTCGGGGTGGTGGTCTCTCCGGGCCCTTGCCCCTGAGCCTGGGGGCCAGGCAGGGGATCCACAGTCCCAGGCCAAGGCACAACAACATGCACACGTCTGTTCCTGCCCCCTCGACCGGCAGAGAGCTGGGGGGAGCCAGAGTCTGTCAGGCAGCTGCTGGGCTGGCCGCCTGTGTGGGAAGGGGCAGAGCCGACCTAGGGGCAAGTTGGGCCTCTTGCTCTCCCTGCTGCCCTGAGGCTGCTGGGCCAAAGAGGTCTTGGGCATCCAGCCCCTTGCTGGTCCCTTCCCTCTGACGAGGCCCTCTGAGCTCCAGCACCTTGCAGTGTGGAGACAGCCCCTGCCAGCAACCTCCTCTCCAAGGAGGCCTCAACCGAGGCCTAGGCACAGGGGAAAGGCACCAGCGGGGATGAGCCAGTGGAGGCGCACGGGCATATCAGGACCCAGTCCCCGCAGCCTGCCCCTTGGTGGGGCAGTACCCCCGGAGGCCAGGAAGGTCTGGGCAAGGCTGGCCAGGGGCAGGGTCCCTGCTGGGTCCTGCCCCTGGCCTGTGGGGCCTCTGAGCACAACCGGCCCTCTCCCACTGGAAGACCTCCCCGGCTGCCTCCAAAGGCGGGTTTGCCAACACTCCCGCCCGCTGTTCCCGCCAGGCACGCACAACGCTCCCAAGGCCAGGAGAAAAGCGCTTCGGGGTGTTGCTCTCTCCGGGCCCTTGCCCCTGAGCCTGGGGTCCAGGCAGTGGGTCCACACTCCCAGACAAAGGCAGAACCACATGCACACGTCTCTTCCTGACCCCTGCACCGGCAGAGAGCTCGGGGGAGCCAGAGTCTGTCAGGCAGCTGCTGGGTTGGCTGCCTGTGTGGGAAGGGGCAGAGCCGACCTAGGGGCAAGTTGGGCCTCTTGCTCTCCCTGCTGCCCTGAGGCTGCGGGGCCAAAGAGGTCTTGGGCATCCAGCCCCTTGCTGGTCCCTTCCCGCTGACGAGGCCCTCTGAGCTCCAGCACCTTGCAGTGTGGAGACAGCCCCTGCCAGCAACCTCCTCTCCAAGGAGGCCTCAACCGAGGCCTAGGCCCAGGGGAAAGGCACCAGCGGGGATGAGCCTGGGGAGGCGCCCGGGCATCTCTGGACCCAGGCCCCGCAGCCTGCCCCTTAGTGGGGCAGTACCCCCGGAGGCCAGGAAGGTCTGGGCAAGGCTGGCCAGGGGCAGGGGCCCTGCTGCGTCCTGCCCCTGGCCTGTGGGGCCTCTGAGCACAACCGGCCCTCTCCCACTGGAAGACCTCCCCGGCTGCCTCCAAGGCCGGTTTGCAAGCGCTCCCGCCCACTGTTCCCAGCAGGCGTGGACAATGCTCGCAAGCCCGGGAGAAAAGCGCTTCAGGGTGGTGCTCTCTCCGGGCCCTTGCCCCTGAGCCTGGGGGCAAGGCAGGGTGTCCACACTCCCAGGACAAGGCAGAACCACATGCACACGTCTGATCTGCCCCCTGCACTGGCAGAGAGCTCGGGGGAGCCAGAGTCTGTCAGGCAGCTGCTGGGCTGTCCGCCTGTGTGGGAAGGGGCAGAGCCGACCTAGGGGAAAGTTGGGCCTCTTGCTCTCCCTGCTGCCCTGAGGCTGCTGGGCCAAAGAGGTCTTGGGCATCCAGCCCCTTGCTGGTCCCTTCCCTCTGACGAGGCCCTCTGAGCTCCAGCACCTTTCAGTGTGGAGACAGCCCCTGCCAGCAACCTCCTCTCCAAGGAGGCCTCAACCGAGGCCTAGGCCCAGGGGAAAGGCACCAGCGGGGATGAGCCTGGGGAGGCGCCCGGGCATGTCTGGACCCAGTCCCCGCAGCCTGCCCCTTGGTGGGGCAGTACCCCCGGAGGCCAGGAAGGTCTGGGCAAGGCTGCCAGGGGCAGGGACACTGCTGGGTCCTGCCCCTGGCCTGTGGGGCGTCTGAGCACAACCGGCACTCTCCCGCTGGAAGACCTCCCCGTCTGCCTCGAAAGGCCGGTTTGCAAGCACTCCCGCCCGCTGTTCCCGCCAGGCACGCACAATGCTCCCAAGCCCGGGAGAAAAGCGCTTCGGGGTGGTGCTCTCTCCGGGCCCTTGCCCCTGAGCCTGGGGGCAAGGCATGGGGAACACACTCCCAGGCCAAGGCAGAACCACATGCCCACGTCTGATCCTGTCCCCTGCACCGGCAGAGAGCTTGGGGGAGCCAGAGTCTGTCAGGCAGCTGCTGGGTTGGCCGCCTGTGTGGGAAGGGGCAGAGCCGCCCTAGGGGCAAGTTGGGCCTCTTGCTCTCCCTGCTGCCCTGAGGCTGCTGGGCCAAAGACGTCTTGGGCATCCAGCCCCTTACTGGTCCCTTCCCTCTGACGAGGCCCTCTGAGCTCCAGCACCTTGCAGTGTGGAGACAGCCCCTGCCAGAAACCTCCTCTCCAAGGAGGCCTCAACCGAGGCCTAGGCCCAGGGGAAAGGCACCAGCGGGGATGAGCCAGGGGAGGCGCCCGAGCATGTCTGGACCCAGTCCCCGCAGCCTGCCCCTTGGTGGGGCAGTACCCCCGGAGGCCAGGAAGGTCTGGGTAAGACTGGCCAGGGGCAGGGGCCCTGCTGGGTCCTGCCCCTGGCCTGTGGGGCCTCTGAGCACAACCGGCCCTCTCCCACTGGAAGACCTCCCCGGCTGCCTCCAAAGGCCGGTTTGCAAGCGCTCCCGGCCACTGTTACCAGCAGGCGGGCACAATGCTCCTAAGCCCGGAAGAAAAGCGCTTCAGGGTGGTGGTCTCTCCGGGCCCTTGCCCCTGAGCCTGGGGCAAGGCAGGGTGTCCACACTCCCAGGCCAAGGCAGAACCACATGCACACGTCTGACCTGCCCCCTGCACCGGCAGAGAGCTCTGGGGAGCCAGAGTCTGTCAGGCAGCTGCTGGGCTGGCCGCCTGTGTGGGAAGTGGCAGAGCCGACCTAGGGGCAAGTTGGGCCTCTTGCTCTCCCTGCTGCCCTGAGGCTGCTGGGCCAAAGAGGTCTTGGGCATCCAGCCCCTTGCTGGTCCCTTCCCTCTGACGAGGCCCTCTGAGCTCGAGCACCTTGCAGTGTGGAGACAGCCCCTGCCAGCAACCTCCTCTCCAAGGAGGCCTCAACCGAGGCCTAGGCCCAGGGGAAAGGCACCAGCGGGGATGAGCCTGGGGAGGCGCCCGGGCATGTCTGGACCCAGTCCCCGCAGCCTGCCCCTTGGTGGGGCAGTACCCCCGGAGGCCAGGAAGGTCTGGGCAAGGCTGGCCAGGGGCAGGGGCCCTGCTGGGTCCTGCCCCTGGCCTGTGGGGTCTCTGAGCACAACCGGCCCTCTCCCACTGGAAGAACTCCCCGGCTGCCTCCAAAGGCCAGTTTGCCAACACTCCCGCCCGCTGTTCCCGCCAGGCACGCACAATGCTCCCAAGCCCGGGAGAAAAGCGCTTCGGGGTGGTGGTCTCTCCGGGCCCTTGCCCCTGAGCCTGGGGGCCAGGCAGTTGGTCCACACTCCCAGACCAAGGCACAACAACATGCACACCTCTGTTCCTGCCCCCTCCACCGGCAGAGAGCTGGGGGGAGCCAGAGTCTGTCAGGCAGCTGCTGGGCTGGCCGCCTGTGTGGGAAGGGGCAGAGCCGACCTAGGGGCAAGTTGGGCCTCTTGCTCTCCCTGCTGCCCTGAGCCTGCTGGGCCAAAGAGGTCTTGGGCATCCAGCCCCTTGCTGGTCCCTTCCCTCTGACGAGGCCCTCTGAGCTCCAGCACTTTGCAGTGTGGAGACAGCCCCTGCCAGCAACCTCCTCTCCAAGGAGGCCTCAACCTAGGCCTAGGCCCAGGGGAAAGGCACCAGCGGGGATGAGCCAGTGGAGGCGCACGGGCATATCAGGACCCAGTCCACGCAGCCTGCCCCTTGGTGGGGCAGTACCCCCGGAGGCCAGGAAGGTCTGGGCAAGTCTGGCCAGGGGCAGGGTCCCTGCTGGGTCCTGCCCCTGGCCTGTGGGGCCTCTGAGCACAACCGGCCCTCTCCCACTGGAAGACCTCCCCGGCTGCCTCCAAAGGCGGGTTTGCCAACACTCCCGCCCGCTGTTCCCGCCAGGCACGCACAACGCTCCCAAGGCCAGGAGAAAAGCGCTTCGGGGTGTTGCTCTCTCCGGGCCCTTGCCCCTGAGCCTGGGGTCCAGGCAGTGGGTCCACACTCCCAGACCAAGGCAGAACCACATGCACACGTCTGTTCCTGACCCCTGCACCGGCAGAGAGCTCGGGGGAGCCAGAGTCTGTCAGGCAGCTGCTGGGTTGGCTGCCTGTGTGGGAAGGGGCAGAGCCGACCTAGGGGCAAGTTGGGCCTCTTGCTCTCCCTGCTGCCCTGAGGCTGCTGGGCCAAAGAGGTCTTGGGCATCCAGCCCCTTGCTGGTCCCTTCCCTCTGACGAGGCCCTCTGAGCTCCAGCACCTTGCAGTGTGGAGACAGCCCCTGCCAGCAACCTCCTCTCCAAGGAGGCATCAACCGAGGCCTATGCCCAGGGGAAAGGCACCAGCGGGGATGAGCCTGGGGAGGTGCCCAGGCATGTCTGGACCCAGTCCCCGCAGCCTGCCCCTTGGTGGGGCAGTACCCCCGGAGGCCAGGAAGGTCTGGGCAAGGCTGGCCAGGGGCAGGGGCCCTGCTGGGTCCTGCCCATGGCCTGTGGGGCCTCTGAGCACAACCGGCCCTCTCCCACTGGAAGAACTCCCCGGCTGACTCCAAGGGCCAGTTTGCCAACACTTCCGCCCGCTGTTCCCGCCAGGCACGCACAATGCTCCCAAGCCCGGGAGAAAAGCACTTCGGGGTGGTGCTCTCCTCGGGCCCTTGCCCCTGAGCCTGGGGGCCAGGCAGTTGGTCCACACTCCCAGACCAAGGCAGAACCACATGCACACGTCTGTTCCTGACCCCTGCACCGGCAGAGAGCTCGGGGGAGCCAGAGTCTGTCAGGCAGCTGCTGGGCTGGCCGCCTGTGTGGGAAGGGGCAGAGCCGACCTAGGGGCAAGTTGGGCCTCTTGCTCTCCCTGCTGCCCTGAGGCTGCTGGGCCAAAGAGGTCTTGGGCATCCAGCCCCTTGCTGGTCCCTTCCCTCTGACGAGGCCCTCTGAGCTCTAGCACCTTGCAGTGTGGAGACAGCCCCTGGCAGCAACATCCTCTCCAAGGAGGCCTCAACCGAGGCCTAGGCCCAGGGGAAAGGCACCAGCGGGGATGAGCCTGGGGAGGCGCCCGGGCATGTCTGGACCCAGTCCCCGCAGCCTGCCCCTTGGTGGGGCAGTACCCCCGGAGGCCAGGAAGATCTGGGCAAGGCTGGCCAGGGGCAGGGGCCCTGCTGGGTCCTCCCCATGGCCTGTGGGGTCTCTGAGCACAACCGGCCCTCTCCCACTGGAAGACCTCCCCGGCTGCCTCCAAAGGCCAGTTTGCCAACACTCCTGCCCGCTCTTCCCGCCAGGCACGCACAATGCTCCCAAGCCCGTGAGGAAAGCGCTTCAGGGTGGTGCTCTCTCCGGGCCCTTGCCCCTGAGCCTGGGGGCAAGGCAGGGTGTCCACACTCCCAGGACAAGGCAGAACCACATGCACACGTCTGATCTGCCCCCTGCACCGGCAGAGAGCTCGGGGGAGCCAGAGTCTGTCAGGCAGCTGCTGGGCTGGCCGCCTGTGTGGGAAGGGGCAGAGCCAACCTAGGGGCAAGTTGGGCCTCTTGCTCTCCCTGCTGCCCTGAGGCTGCTGGGCCAAAGAGGTCTTGGGCATCCAGCCCCTTGCTGGTCCCTTCCCTCTGACGAGGCCCTCTGAGCTCCAGCACCTTGCAGTGTGGAGACAGCCCCTGCCAGCAACCTCCTCTCCAAGGAGGCCTCAACCGAGGCCTAGGCCCAGGGGAAAGGCACCAGCGGGGATGAGCCTGGGGAGGCGCCCGGGCATGTCTGGACCCAGTCCCCGCAGCCTGCCCCTTGGTGGGGCAGTACCCCCGGAGGCCAGGAAGGTCTCGGCAAGGCTGCCAGGGGCAGGGACACTGCTGGGTCCTGCCCCTGGCCTGTGGGGCGTCTGAGCACAACCGGCACTCTCCCGCTGGAAGACCTCCCCGTCTGCCTCGAAAGGCCGGTTTGCAAGCACTCCCGCCCGCTGTTCCCGCCAGGCACGCACAACGCTCCCAAGGCCAGGAGAAAAGCGCTTCGGGGTGTTGCTCTCTCCGGGCCCTTGCCCCTGAGCCTGGGGTCCAGGCAGTGGGTCCACACTCCCAGACCAAGGCAGAACCACATGCACAGGTCTGTTCCTGACCCCTGCACCGGCAGAGAGCTCGGGGGAGCCAGAGTCTGTCAGGCAGCTGCTGGGTTGGCTGCCTGTGTGGGAAGGGGCAGAGCCGACTTAGGGGCAAGTTGGGCCTCTTGCTCTCCCTGCTGCCCTGAGGCTGCTGGGCCAAAGAGGTCTTGGGCATCCAGCCCCTTGCTGGTCCCTTCCCTCTGACGAGGCCCTCTGAGCTCCAGCACCTTGCAGTGTGGAGACAGCCCCTGCCAGCAACCTCCTCTCCAAGGAGGCATCAACCGAGGCCTATGCCCAGGGGAAAGGCACCAGCGGGGATGAGCCTGGGGAGGCGCCCAGGCATGTCTGGACCCAGTCCCCGCAGCCTGCCCCTTGGTGGGGCAGTACCCCCGGAGGCCAGGAAGGTCTGGGCAAGGCTGGCCAGGGGCAGGGGACCTGCTGGGTCCTGCCCCTGGCCTGTGAGGCCTCTGAGCACAACCGGCCCTCTCCCACTGGAAGACCTCCACGGCTGCCTCCAAAGTCCTGTTTGCAAACACTCCCGCCCGCTGTTCACGCCAGGCTCGCACAATGCTCCCAAGCCCGTGAGAAAAGCGCTTCGGGGTGGTGCTCTCTCCGGGCCCTTGCCCCTGAGCCTGGGGGCAAGGCAGGGGGAACACACTCCCAGGCCAAGGCAGAACCACATGCCCACGTCTGTTCCTGTCCCCTGCACCGGCAGAGAGCTTGGGGGAGCCAGAGTCTGTCAGGCAGCTGCTGGGTTGGCCGCCTGTGTGGGAAGGGGCAGAGCCGCCCTAGGGGCAAGTTGGGCCTCTTGCTCTCCCTGCTGCCCTGAGGCTGCTGGGCCAAAGACGTCTTGGGCATCCAGCCCCTTACTGGTCCCTTCCCTCTGACGAGGCCCTCTGAGCTCCAGCACCTTGCAGTGTGGAGACAGCCCCTGCCAGCAACCTCCTCTCCAAGGAGGCCTCAACCGAGGCCTAGGCCCAGGGGAAAGGCACCAGCGGGGATGAGCCTGGGGAGGCGCCCGGGCATGTCTGGACCCAGGCCCCGCAGCCTCCCCCTTGGTGGGGCAGTACCCCCGGAGGCCAGGAAGGTCTGGGCAAGGCTGGCCAGGGGCAGGGGCCCTGCTGCGTCCTGCCCCTGGCCTGTGGGGCCTCTGAGCACAACCGGCCCTCTCCCACTGGAAGACCTCCCCGGCTGCCTCCAAAGGCCGGTTTGCAAGCGCTCCCGCCCACTGTTCCCAGCAGGCGTGCACAATGCTCCCAAGCCCGGGAGAAAAGCGCTTCAGGGTGGTGCTCTCTCCGGGCCCTTTACCCTGAGCCTGGGGGCCAGGCAGGGGGTCCACACTCCCAGGCCAAGGCAGAACGACATGCACACGTCTGTTCCTGCCCCATGCACCGGCAGAGAGCTCGGGGGAGCCAGAGTCTGTCAGGCAGCTGCTGGGCTGGCCGCCTGTGTGGGACGGGGCAGAGCCGACCTAGGGGCAAGTTGGGCCTCTTGCTCTCCCTGCTGCCCTGAGGCTGCTGGGCCAAAGAGATCTTGGGCATCCAGCCCCTTGCTTGTCCCTTCCCTCTGACGAGGCCCTCTGAGCTCCAGCACCTTGCAGTGTGGAGACAGCCCCTGCCAGCAACCTCCTCTCCAAGGAGGCCTCAACCGAGGCCTAGGACCAGGGGAAAGGCACCAGCGGGGATGAGCCTGGGGAGGCGCCCGGGCATGTCTGGACCCAGTCCCCACAGCCTGCCCCTTGGTGGGGCAGTACCCCCGGAGGCCAGGAAGGTCTGGGCAAGGCTGGCCACGGGCAGGGGCCCTGCTGGGTCCTGCCCCTGGCCTGTTGGGCCTCTGAGCACAACCGGCCCTCTCCCACTGGAAGACTTCCCCGGCTGCCTCCAAAGGCCGGTTTGCCAACACTCCCGCCCGCTGTTCCCGCCAGGCACGCACTATTCTCCCAAGCCCGGGAGAAAAGCGCTTCGGGGTGTTGCTCTCTCCGGGCCCTTGCCCTTGAGCGTGGGGGCGAGGCAGTGGGTCTACACTCCCAGACCAACGCAGAACCACATGCACACCTCTGTTCCTGACCCCTGCACCGCAGAGAGCTCGGGGGAGCCAGAGTCTGTCAGGCAGCTGCTGGGCTGGCCGCCTGTGTGGGAAGGGGCAGAGCCGACCTAGGGGCAAGTTGGGCCTCTTCCTCTCCCGGCTGCCCTGAGGCTGCTGGGCCAAAGAGGTCTTGGGCATCCAGCCCCTTGCTGGTCCCTTCCCTCTGACGAGGCCCTCTGAGCTCCAGCACCTTGCAGTGTGGAGACAGCCCCTGCCAGCAACCTCCTCTCCAAGGAGGCCTCAACCGAGGCCTAGGCCCAGGGGAAAGGCACCAGCGGGGATGAGCCTGGGGAGGCGCCCGGCCATGTCTGGACCCAGTCCCCGCAGCCTGCCCCTTGGTGGGGCAGTACCCCCGGAGGCCAGGAGGGTCTGGGCAAGGCTGCCAGGGGCAGGGACACTGCTGGGTCCTGCCCCTGGCCTGTGGGGCGTCTGAGCACAACCGGCCCTCTCCCGCTGGAAGACCTCCCCGGCTGCCTCCAAAGGCCGGTTTGCAAGCACTCCCGCCCGCTGTTCCCGCCAGGCACGCACAATGCTCCCAAGCCCGGGAGAAAAGCGCTTCGGGGTGGTGCTCTCTCCGGGCCCTTGCCCCTGAGCCTGGGGGCCAGGCAGGGGGAACACACTCCCAGGCCAAGGCAGAACGACATGCAAACGTCTGTTCCTGCCCCCTACACCGGCAGAGAGTTCGGGGGAGCCAGAGACTGCCAGGCTGCTGCTGGGCTGGCTGCCTGTGTGGGACGGGGCAGAGCCGACCTAGGGGCAAGTTGGGCCTCTTGCTCTCCCTGCTGCCCTGAGGCTGCTGGGTCAAAGAGGTCTTGGGCATCCAGCCCTTTGCTGGTCCTTTCCCTCTGACGAGGCCCTCTGAGCTCCAGCACCTTGCAGTGTGCAGACAGCCCCTGCCGGCAACCTCCTCTCCAAGGAGGCCTCAACCGAGGCCTAGGCCCAGGGGAAAGGCACCAGCGGGGATGAGCCTGGGGAGGCGCCCGGGCATGTCTGGACCCAGGCCCCGCAGCCTGCCCCTTGGTGGGGTAGTACCCCTGGAGTCCAGGAAGGTCTGGGCAAGGCTGCCAGAGGCAGGGACACTGCTGGGTCCTGCCCCTGGCCTGTGGGGCCTCTGAGAACAACTGGCACTCTCCCGCTGGAAGACCTCCCCGGCTGCCTCCAAAGGCTGGTTTGCAAGCACTCAATCCCGCTGTTCACGCCAGCTGCGGACAATGCTCCCAAGCCCGGGAGAAAAGCATTTTGGGGTGGTGCTCACTCCGGGCTTTGGAAGACCTCCCCGGCTGCCTCCAAGGCCGGTTTGCAAGCACTTCTGCCTGCTGTTCCCGCCACCCGCGCACAATGCTCCCAAGCCCGGGAGAAAAGCGTTTCGGGGTGGTGTTCTCTCTGGACCCAAGAAAGACCTCCCGGGCTGCCCCCAAATGCCGGTTTGCAAGCACTCCCACTCACTGTTCCCGCCATCCGTGCAAATGCTCCAAGCCCAGGAGAAAAGCCCTTCAGGGTGGTGCTCTCTCCCGGCCCTTGGAAGACCTCCCCGGCTGCCTCCAAAGGCTGGATTTCAAGTACTCCCTCCCGCTGTCCCGCCAGCCGCACACAATGCTCCCAATCACGGGAGAAAAGCGCTTCGGGGTGGTGCTCTCTATGGGCCCTTGGAAGACCTCCCCGTTTGTCTCCAAAGGCCGGTTTGCAAGCACTCATGCCCGCTGTTCCCGCCAGCCGCGCACAATGCTCCCAAGCCTAGGAGAAAAGCGCTTCGGGGTGGTGCTCTCTCCCGGCCCTTGGAAGACCTCCCCGGCTGCCTCCAAAGGCCGGTTTGCAAGCACTCAATCCCGCTGTTCCCGCGAGCCGCGCACAATGCTCCCAAGCCCGGGAGAAAAGCGCTTCGGGGTGGTGCTCTCTCCCGGCCCTTGGAAGACCTCCCCGGCTGCCTCCAAAGGCTGGTTTTCAAGAACTCCCTCCCGCTGACCCGCCAGCCGCACACAATGCTCCCAAGCCCGGGAGAAAAGCATTTTGAGGTGGTCTCTCTCCGGGCCCTTGGAAGACTCCCCGGCTGCCTCTAAAGGCCGGTTTGCAAGCACTCATGTCCTCTGTTCCCGACAGCCGCGAACAATGCTCCCAATTCCGTGAGAAAAGTGCTTCGGGATGGTGCTCTCTCCGGGCCCTTGGAAGACCTCCCAAGCTGCCTCCAAAGGCCGGTTTGCAAGCACTCCCGCCCGCTGTTCCCGCCAGCCTCGCACAATGCTCCCAAGCCCGGGAGAAAAGCGCTTCGGGGTGGTGTTCTCTCCGTGCCAATGGAGGACCTCCCTGGCTGCCCCCAAAGGCCGGTTTGCAAGCACTCCCACTCGCTGTTCCCGCCAGCCACGCACAATCCTCCAAAACCCCGGAGAAAAGCGCTTCGGGGTGGTGTTCTCTCCGTGCCCATGGAAGACCTCCCGGGGTGCCCCCAAAGGCCGGTTTGGAAGCACTCCCACTCGCTGTTCCCGCCATCCGCGCACAATGCTCCCAAGCCCGGGAGAAAAGCATTTTGGGGTGGTGCTCACACCGGGCCCTGGAAGACCTCCCCGGCTGCCTCCAAAGGACGGTTTTCAAGCACTCCTGCCTGCTGTTCCCGCCACCCGCGCAAAATGCTCCCAAGCGCGGGAGAAAAGCGCTTCGGGGTGGTGCTCTCTACAGGCCCTTGGAAGACCTCCCCGGCTGCCTCCAAAGGCCGGTTTGCAAGGACTCCTTCCTGCTGTTCCCGCCAGCCACGCACAATGCTCCCAAGCCCGGGAGAAAAGCATTTTGGGGTGGTGCTCACTCCGGGCCCTTGGAAGACCTCCCCGGCTGCCTCCAATGGCCAGTTTGCAAGCACTCATGTCCGCTGTTCCCACCAGCCGCGCACAATGCTCCCAAGCCCGGGAGAAAAGCTTTTTGGGGTGGTGCTCACACCGGGCCCTGGAAGACCTCCCCGGCTGCCTCCAAAGGCCAGTTTTCAAGCACTCCTGCCTGCTGTTCCCGCCACCTGCGCACAATGCTCCCAAGCCCGGGAGAAAAGCGCTTCGGGGTGGTGCTCTCTACAGGCCCTTGGAAGACCTCCCCGGCTGCCTCCAGTGGCCAGTTTGCAAGCACTCATGCCCGCTGTTCCCACCAGCCGCGCACAATGCTCCCAAGCCCGGGAGAAAAGCTTTTTGGGGTGGTGCTCACACCGGGCCCTGGAAGACCTCCCCGGCTGCCTGCAAAGGCCGGTTTTCAAGCACTCCTGCCTGCTGTTCCTGCCACCCGCGCACAATACTCCCAAGCCCGGGAGAAAAGCGCTTCGGGGTGGTGCTCTCTACAGGCCCTTTGAAGACCACCCCCGCTGCCTCCAAAGGCCGGTTTGCAAGGACTCCTTCCTGCTGTTCCCGCCAGCCACGCACAATGCTCCCAAGCCCGGGAGAAAAGTGCTTCGGGGTGGTGCTCTCTCCGGGCCCTTGGAAGACGTCCCCGGCTGCCTCCAAAGGCCGGTTTGCAAGCACTCATGCCCGTTGTTCCCACCAGCCGCGCACAATGCTCCCAAGCCCGGGAGAAAAGCATTTTGGGGTGGTGCTCACTCCGGGCCCTTGGAAGACCTCCCCGGCTGCCTCCAAAGGCCAGTTTGCAAGCAGTCCTGCCTGCTGTTCCCGCCAGCCGCGCACAATGTTCCCAAGCCCGGGAGAAAAGCGCTTCGGGGTGGTGCTCTCTCCGGGCACTTTCAAGACCTCCCCGGCTGCCTCCAAAGGCTGGTTTGTAAGTACTCATTCCCGCTGCTTCCGCCAGCCACGCACAATGCTCCCAAGCCCGGGAGAAAAGCATTTTGGGGTGGTGCTCTCTCCGGGCCCTTGGAAGACCTCCCGGGCTGCCTCCAAAGGCCGGTTTGCAAGCATTCATGTCCGTTGTTCCCGACAGCCGCGCACAATGCTCCCAAGCCCGAGAGAAAAGCATTTTGGGGTGGTGATGAGTCCGGCCCTTGGAAGACCTCCCCGGCTGCCTCCAAAGGACAGTTTGCAAGCACTCCCGCCCGCTGTTCCCGCCAGCCTCGCACAATGCTCCCAAGCCCGGGAGAAAAGCGCTTCGGGGTGGTGTTCTCTCCGTGCCAATGGAGGACCTCCCTGGCTGCCCCCAAAGGCCGGTTTGCAAGCACTCCCACTCGCTGTTCCCGCCAGCCACGCACAATCCTCCAAAACCCCGGAGAAAAGCGCTTCGGGGTGGTGTTCTCTCCGTGCCCATGGAAGACCTCCCGGGGTGCCCCCAAAGGCCGGTTTGGAAGCACTCCCACTCGCTGTTCCCGCCATCCGCGCACAATGCTCCCAAGCCCGGGAGAAAAGCATTTTGGGGTGGTGCTCACACCGGGCCCTGGAAGACCTCCCCGGCTGCCTCCAAAGGACGGTTTTCAAGCACTCCTGCCTGCTGTTCCCGCCACCCGCGCACAATGCTCCCAAGACCGGGAGAAAAGCGCTTCGGGGTGGTGCTCTCTACAGGCCCTTGGAAGACCTCCCCGGCTGCCTCCAAAGGCCGGTTTGCAAGGACTCCTTCCTGCTGTTCCCGCCAGCCACGCACAATGCTCCCAAGCCCGGGAGAAAAGCATTTTGAGGTGGTGCTCACACCGGGCCCTGGAAGACCTCCCCGGCTGCCTCCAAAGGACGGTTTTCAAGCACTCCTGCCTGCTGTTCCCGCCACCCGCGCAAAATGCTCCCAAGCGCGGGAGAAAAGCGCTTCGGGGTGGTGCTCTCTACAGGCCCTTGGAAGACCTCCCCGGCTGCCTCCAAAGGCCGGTTTGCAAGGACTCCTTCCTGCTGTTCCCGCCAGCCACGCACAATGCTCCCAAGCCCGGGAGAAAAGCATTTTGGGGTGGTGCTCACTCCGGGCCCTTGGAAGACCTCCCCGGCTGCCTCCAATGGCCAGTTTGCAAGCACTCATGTCCGCTGTTCCCACCAGCCGCGCACAATGCTCCCAAGCACGGGAGAAAAGCTTTTTGGCCTGGTGCTCACACCGGGCCCTGGAAGACCTCCCCGGCTGCCTCCAAAGGCCAGTTTTCAAGCACTCCTGCCTGCTGTTCCCGCCACCTGCGCACAATGCTCCCAAGCCCGGGAGAAAAGCGCTTCGGGGTGGTGCTCTCTACAGGCCCTTGGAAGACCTCCCCGGCTGCCTCCAAAGGCCGGTTTGCAAGGACTCCTTCCTGCTGTTCCCGCCAGCCACGCACAATGCTCCCAAGCCCGGGAGAGAAGCATTTTGGGGTGGTGCTCTCTACAGGCCCTTGGAAGACCTCCCCGGCTGCCTCCAGTGGCCAGTTTGCAAGCACTCATGCCCCCTGTTCCCACCAGCCGCGCACAATGCTCCCAAGCCCGGGAGAAAAGCTTTTTGGGGTGGTGCTCACACCGGGCCCTGGAAGACCTCCCCGGCTGCCTGCAAAGGCCGGTTTTCAAGCACTCCTGCCTGCTGTTCCTGCCACCCGCGCACAATACTCCCAAGCCCGGGAGAAAAGCGCTTCGGGGTGGTGCTCTCTACAGGCCCTTTGAAGACCACCCCCGCTGCCTCCAAAGGCCGGTTTGCAAGGACTCCTTCCTGCTGTTCCCGCCAGCCACGCACAATGCTCCCAAGCCCGGGAGAAAAGTGCTTCGGGGTGGTGATCTCTCCGGGCCCTTGGAAGTCGTCCCCGGCTGCCTCCAAAGGCCGGTTTGCAAGCACTCATGCCCGTTGTTCCCACCAGCCGCGCACAATGCTCCCAAGCCCGGGAGAAAAGCATTTTGGGGTGGTGCTCACTCCGGGCCCTTGGAAGACCTCCCCGGCTGCCTCCAAAGGCCAGTTTGCAAGCAGTCCTGCCTGCTGTTCCCGCCAGCCGCGCACAATGTTCCCAAGCCCGGGAGAAAAGCGCTTCGGGGTGGTGCTCTCTCCGGGCCCTTGGAAGACGTCCCCGGCTGCCTCCAAAGGCCGGTTTGCAAGCACTCATGCCCGTTGTTCCCACCAGCCGCGCACAATGCTCCCAAGCCCGGGAGAAAAGCATTTTGGGGTGGTGCTCACTCCGGGCCCTTGGAAGACCTCCCCGGCTGCCTCCAAAGGCCAGTTTGCAAGCAGTCCTGCCTGCTGTTCCCGCCAGCCGCGCACAATGTTCCCAAGCCCGGGAGAAAAGCGCTTCGGGGTGGTGCTCTCTCCGGGCACTTTCAAGACCTCCCCGGCTGCCTCCAAAGGCCGGTTTGTAAGTACTCATTCCCGCTGCTTCCGCCAGCCACGCACAATGCTCCCAAGCCCGGGAGAAAAGCATTTTGGGGTGGTGCTCTCTCCGGGCCCTTGGAAGACCTCCCGGGCTGCCTCCAAAGGCCGGTTTGCAAGCATTCATGTCCGTTGTTCCCGACAGCCGCGCACAATGCTCCCAAGCCCGAGAGAAAAGCATTTTGGGGTGGTGATCAGTCCGGCCCTTGGAAGACCTCCCCGGCTGCCTCCAAAGGACAGTTTGCAAGCACTCATGCCCGCTGTTCCCGCCAGCTGCGCACAATGCTCCCAAGACCGTGAGAAAAGCGCTTCGGGGTGGTGTTCTCTCAGGGACCATGGAGGACCTCCCCGGCTGCCCCCAAAGGCCGGTTTGCAAGCATTCCCACTCGCTGTTCCCGCCAGGCACACACAATGTTCCAAAACCCCGGAGAAAAGCGCTTCGGGGTGGTGGTCTCTCCGGGCCCCTGCCCCTGAGCCTGGGGGCCAGGCAGGGGATCCACAGTCCCAGGCCAAGGCAGAACCACATGCACACGTCTGTTCCTGCCCCCTCCACCGGCAGAGAGCTGGGGGGAGCCAGAGTCTGTCAGGCAGCTGTTGGGCTGGCCGCCTGTGTGGGAAGGGGCAGACCCGACCTAGGGGCAAGTTGGGCCTCTTGCTCTCCCTGCTGCCCTGAGGCTGCTGGGCCAAAGAGGTCTTGGGCATCCAGCCCCTTGCTGGTCCCTTCCCTCTGACGAGGCCCTCTGAGCTCCAGCACTTTGCAGTGTGGAGACAGCCCCTGCCAGCAACCTCCTCTCCAAGGAGGCCTCAACCGAGGCCTAGGCCCAGGGGAAAGGCACCAGCGGAGATGAGCCTGGGGAGGCGCCCGGGCATGTCTGGACCCAGTCCCCGCAGCCTGCCCCTTGGTGGGGCAGTACCCCCGGAGGCCAGGAAGGTCTGGGCAAGGCTGCGAGGGGCAGGGGCCCTGCTGGGTCGTGCCCCTGGCCTGTGGGGCGTCTGAGCACAACCGGCACTCTCCCGCTGGAAGACCTCCCCGTCTGCCTCCAAAGGCCGGTTTGCAAGCACTCCCGCCCGCTGTTCCCGCCAGGCACGCACAATGCTCCCAAGCCCGGGAGAAAAGCGCTTCGGGGTGGTGCTCTCTCCGGGCCCTTGCCCCTGAGCCTGGGGGCCAGGCAGTTGGAACACACTCCCAGGCCAATGCAGAACGACATGCACACGTCTGTTCCTGCCCCCTACACCGGCAGAGAGCTCGGGGGAGCCAGAGTCTCTCAGGCAGGTGCTGGGCTGGCCGCCTGTGTGGGAAGGGGCAGAGCCGACCTAGGGGCAAGTTGGGCCTCTTGCTCTCCCTGCTGCCCTGAGGCTGCTGGGCCAAAGACGTCTTGGGCATCCAGCCCTTTGCTGGTCCCTTCCCTCTGACGAGGCCCTCTGAGCTCCAGCACCTTGCAGTGTGGAGACAGCACCTGCCAGCAATCTCCTCTCCAAGGAGGCCTCAACCGAGGCCTAGGCCCAGGGGAAAGGCACCAGCGGGGATGAGCCTGGGGAGGCGCCCGGGCATGTCTGGACCCAGTCCCCGCAGCCTGCCCCTTGGTGGGGCAGTACCCATGGAGGCCAGGAAGGTCTGGGCAAGGCTGACCAGGGGCAGGGGACCTGCTGGGTCCTGCCCCTGGCCTGTGGGGCCTCTGAGCACAACCGGCCCTCTCCCACTGGAAGACCTCCCCGTCTGCCTCCAAAGGCCGTTTTGCACGCACTCCCGCCCACTGTTCCCACCAAGCGCGCACAATGCTCCCAAGCCCGGGAGAAAAGCGCTTCGGGGTGGTGCTCTCTCCGGGCCCTTGCCCCTGAGCCTGGGGGCCAGGCAGGGGGTCCACACTCCCAGGCCAAGGCAGAACCACATGCACACGTTTGTTCCTGACCCCTGCACCGGCAGAGAGCTCGGGGGAGCCAGAGTCTGTCAGGCAGCTGCTGGGCTGGCCGCCTTTGTGGGAAGGGGCAGAGCCGACCTAGGGGCAAGTTGGGCCTCTTGCTCTCCCTGCTGCCCTGAGGCTGCTGGGCCAAAGAGGTCTTGGGCATCCAGCCCTTTGCTTGTCCCTTCCCTCTGACGAGGCCCTCTGAGCTCCAGCACCTTGCAGTGTGGAGACAGCCCCTGCCAGCAACCTCCTCTCCAAGGAGGCCTGAACCGAGACCTAGGACCAGGGGAAAGGCACCAGCGGGGATGAGCCTGGGGAGGCGCCCGGGCATGTCTGGACCCAGTCCCCGCAGCCTGCCCCTTGGTGGGGCAGTACCCCCGGAGGCCAGGAAGGTCTGGGAAAGGCTGGCCAGGGGCAGGGGACCTGCTGGGTCCTGCCCCTGGCCTGTGGGGCCTCTGAGCACAACCGACCCTCTCTCACTGGAAGACCTCCGCGGCTGCCTCCAAAGTCCTGTTTGCCAACACTCTCACCCGCTGTTCACGCCAGACTTGCACAATGCTCCCAAGCCCGGGAGAAAAGCGCTTCGGGGTGGTGGTCTCTCCGGGCCCTTGCCCCTGAGCCTGGGGGCAATGCATGGGGAACACACTCCCAGGCCAAGGCAGAACCACATGCCCACGTCTGTTCCTGTCCCCTGCACCGGCAGAGAGCTTGGGGGAGCCAGAGTCTGTCAGGCAGCTGCTGGGTTGGCCGCCTGTGTGGGAAGGGGCAGAGCCGCCCTAGGGGCAAGTTGGGCCTCTTGCTCTCCCTGCTGCCCTGAGGCTGCTGGGCCAAAGACGTCTTGGGCATCCAGCCCCTTACTGGTCCCTTCCCTCTGACGAGGCCCTCTGAGCTCCAGCACCTTGCAGTGTGGAGACAGCCCCTGCCAGCAACCTCCTCTCCAAGGAGGCCTCAACCGAGGCCTAGGCCCAGGGGAAAGGCACCAGCGGGGATGAGCCAGGGGAGGCGCCCGAGCATGTCTGGACCCAGTCCCCGCAGCCTGCCCCTTGGTGGGGCAGTACCCCCGGAGGCCAGGAAGGTCTGGGTAAGGCTGGCCAGGGGCAGGGGCCCTGCTGGGTCCTGCCCCTGGCCTGTGTGGCCTCTGAGCACAACCGGCCCTCTCCCACTGGAAGACCTCCCCGGCTGCCTTCAAAGGCCGGTTTGCAAGCGCTCCCGGCCACTGTTACCAGCAGGCGGCACAATGCTCCTAAGCCCGGAAGAAAAGCGCTTCAGGGTGGTGCTCTCCTGGGCCCTTGCCCCTGAGCCTGGGGGCCAGGCAGGGGGAACACACTCCCAGGCCAAGGCAGAACCACATGCACACGTCTGATCTGCCCCCTGCACCGGCAGAGAGCTCGGGGGAGCCAGAGTCTGTCAGGCAGCTGCTTGGCAGGCCGCCTGTGTGGGAAGTGGCAGAGCCGACCTAGGGGCAAGTTGGGCCTCTTGCTCTCCCTGCTGCCCTGAGGCTGCTGGGCCATAGAGGTCTTGGGCATCCAGCCCCTTGCTGGTCCCTTCCCTCTGACGAGGCCCTCTGAGCTCCAGCACCTTGCAGTGTGGAGACAGCCCCTGCCAGCAACCTCCTCTCCAAGGAGGCCTCAACCGAGGCCTAGGCCCAGGGGAAAGGCACCAGCGGGGATGAGCCTGGGGAGGCGCCCGGGCATGTCTGGACCCAGTCCCCGCAGCCTGCCCCTTGGTGGGGCAGTACCCCCGGAGGCCAGGAAGGTCTGGGCAAGGCTGGCCAGGGGCAGGGGCCCTGCTGGGTCCTGCCCCTGGCCTGTGGGGCCTCTGAGCACAACCGGCCCTCTCCCACTGGAAGAACTCCCCGGCTCCCTCCAAAGGCCAGTTTGCCAACACTCCCGCCCGCTGTTCCCACCAGGCACGCACAATGCTCCCAAGCCCGGGAGAAAAGCGCTTCGGGGTGGTGCTCTCCTCGGGCCCTTGCCCCTGAGCCTGGGGTCCAGGCAGTTGGTCCACACTCCCAGACCAAGGCAGAACCACATGCACACGTCTGTTCCTGACCCCTGCACCGGCAGAGAGTTCGGGGGAGCCAGAGTCTGTCAGGCAGCTGCTGGGCTGGCCGCCTGTGTGGGAAGGGGCAGAGCCGACCTAGGGGCAAGTTGGGCCTCTTCCTCTCCCTGCTGCCCTGAGGCTGCTGGGCCAAAGAGGTCTTGGGCATCCAGCCCCTTGCTGGTGCCTTCCCTCTGAGGAGGCCCTCTGAGCTCCAGCACCTTGCAGTGTGGAGACAGCCCCTGCCAGCAACATCCTCTCCAAGGAGGCCTCAACCGAGGCCTAGGCCCAGGGGAAAGGCACCAGCGGGGATGAGCCTGGGGAGGCGCCCGGGCATGTCTGGACCCAGTCCCCGCAGCCTGCCCCTTGGTGGGGCAGTACCCCCGGAGGCCAGGAAGATCTGGGCAAGGCTGGCCAGGGGCAGGGGCCCTGCTGGGTCCTCCCCATGGCCTGTGGGGCCTCTGAGCACAACCGGCCCTCTCCCACTGGAAGACCTCCCCGGCTGCCTACAAAGGCCGGTTTGCAAGCACTCCCGCCCACTGTTCCCGCCAGGCGCGCACAATGTTCCCAAGCCCGGGAGAAAAGCGCTTCGGGGTGGTGCTCTCTCCGGGCACTTTCAAGACCTCCCCGGCTGCCTCCAAAGGCCGGTTTGTAAGTACTCATTCCCGCCGCTTCCGCCAGCCACGCACAATGCTCCCAAGCCCGGGAGAAAAGCATTTTGGGGTGGTGCTCTCTCCGGGCCCTTGGAAGACCTCCCGGGCTGCCTCCAAAGGCCGGTTTGCAAGCATTCATGTCCGTTGTTCCCGACAGCCTCGCACAATGCTCCCAAGCCCGAGAGAAAAGCATTTTGGGGTGGTGATCAGTCCGGCCCTTGGAAGACCTCCCCGGCTGCCTCCAAAGGACAGTTTGCAAGCACTCATGCCCGCTGTTCCCGCCAGCCGCGCACAATGCTCCCAAGACCGTGAGAAAAGCGCTTCGGGGTGGTGTTCTCTCAGGGACCATGGAGGACCTCCCCGGCTGCCCCCAAAGGCCGGTTTGCAAGCATTCCCACTCGCTGTTCCCGCCAGGCACGCACAATGCTCCCAAGCCCGGGAGAAAAGCGCTTCGGGGTGGTGGTCTCTCCGGGCCCTTGCCCCTGAGCCTGGGGGCCAGGCAGGGGATCCAGAGTCCCAGGCCAAGGCACAACAACATGCACACGTCTGTTCCTGCCCCCTCCACCGGCAGAGAGCTGGGGGGAGCCAGAGTCTGTCAGGCAGCTGCTGGGCTGGCCGCCTGTGTGGGAAGGGGCAGAGCCGACCTAGGGGCAAGTTGGGCCTCTTGCTCTCCCTGCTGCCCTGAGGCTGCTGGGCCAAAGAGGTCTTGGGCATCCAGCCCCTTGCTGGTCCCTTCCCTCTGACGAGGCCCTCTGAGCTCCAGCACCTTGCAGTGTGGAGACAGACCCTGCCAGCAACCTCCTCTCCAAGGAGGCCTCAACCGAGGCCTAGGCCCAGGGGAAAGGCACCAGCGGGGATGAGCCAGTGGAGGGGCCCGGGCATGTCTGGACCAAGTCCCCGCAGCCTGCCCCTTGGTGGGGCAGTACCCCCGGAGGCCAGGAAGGTCTGGGCATGGCTGGCCAGGGGCAGGGTCCCTGCTGGGTCCTGCCCCTGGCCTGTGGGGCCTCTGAGCACAACCGGCCCTCTCCCACTGGAAGACCTCCCCGGCTGCCTTCAAAGGCGGGTTTGCCAACACTCCCGCCCGCTGTTCCCGCCAGGCACGCACAACGCTCCCAAGGCCAGGAGAAAAGCGCTTCGGGGTGTTGCTCTCTCCGGGCCCTTGCCCCTGAGCCTGGGGTCCAGGCAGTGGGTCCACACTCCCAGACCAAGGCAGAACCACATGCACACGTGTGTTCCTGACCCCTGAACCGGCAGAGAGCTCGGGGGAGCCAGAGTCTATCAGGCAGCTGCTGGGTTGGCTGCCTGTGTGGGAAGGGGCAGAGCCGACCTAGGGGCAAGTTGGGCCTCTTGCTCTCCCTGCTGCCCTGAGGCTGCTGGGCCAAAGAGGTCTTGGGCATCCAGCCCCTTGCTGGTCCCTTCCCGCTGACGAGGCCCTCTGAGCTCCAGCACCTTGCAGTGTGGAGACAGCCCCTGCCAGCAACCTCCTCTCCAAGGAGGCATCAACCGAGGCCTATGCCCAGGGGAAAGGCACCAGCGGGGATGAGCCTGGGGAGGCGCCCAGGCATGTCTGGACCCAGTCCCCGCAGCCTGCCCCTTGGTGGGGCAGTACCCCCGGAGGCCAGGAAGGTCTGGGCAAGGCTGGCCAGGGGCAGGGGACCTGCTGGGTCCTGCCCCTGGCCTGTGAGGCCTCTGAGCACAACCGGCCCTCTCCCACTGGAAGACCTCCACGGCTGCCTCCAAAGTCCTGTTTGCAAACACTCCCGCCCGCTGTTCACGCCAGGCTCGCACAATGCTCCCAAGCCCGGGAGAAAAGCGCTTCGGGGTGGTGCTCTCTCCGGGCCCTTGCCCCTGAGCCTGGGGGCCAGGCAGTGGGTCCACACTCCCAGACCAAGGCAGAACCACATGCACACGTCTGTTCCTGACCCCTGCACCGGCAGAGAGCTCTGGGGAGCCAGAGTCTGTCAGGCAGGTGCTGGGCTGGCCGCCTGTGTGGGAAGGGGCAGAGCCGACCTAGGGGCAAGTTGGGCCTCTTCCTCTCCCTGCTGCCCTGAGGCTGCTGGGCCAAAGAGGTCTTGGGCATCCAGCCCCTTGCTGGTCCCTTCCCTCTGACGAGGCCCTCTGAGCTCCAGCACCTTGCAGTGTGGAGACAGCCCCTGCCAGCAACCTCCTCTCCAAGGAGGCCTCAACCGAGGCCTAGGACCAGGGGAAAGGCACCAGCGGGGATGAGCCTGGGGAGGCGCCCGGGCATGTCTGGACCCAGTCCCCGCAGCCTGCCCCTTGGTGGGGCAGTACCCCCGGAGGCCAGGAAGATCTGGGCAAGGCTGGCCAGGGGCAGGGGCCCTGCTGCGTCCTGCCCCTGGCCTGTGGGGCCTCTGAGCACAACCGGCCCTCTCCCACTGGAAGACCTCCCCGGCTGCCTCCAAAGGCCGGTTTGCAAGCGCTCCCGCCCACTGTTCCCAGCAGGCGTGCACAATGCTCCCAAGCCCGGGAGAAAAGCGCTTCAGGGTGGTGCTCTCTCCGGGCCCTTGCCCCTGAGCCTGGGGGCAAGGCAGGGTGTCCACACTCCCAGGCCAAGGCAGAACCACATGCACACGTCTGATCTGCCCCCTGCACCGGCAGAGAGCTCGGGGGAGCCAGAGTCTGTCAGGCAGCTGCTGGGCTGGCCGCCTGTGTGGGAAGGGGCAGAGCCGACCTAAGGGCAAGTTGGGCCTCTTGCTCTCCCTGCTGCCCTGAGGCTGCTGGGCCAAAGAGTTCTTGGGCATCCAGCCCCTTGCTGGTCCCTTCCCTCGGACGAGGCCCTCTGAGCTCCAGCACCTTGCAGTGTGGAGACAGCTCCTGCCAGCAACCTCCTCTCCAAGGAGTCCTCAACCGAGGCCTAGCCAAGGGGAAAGGCACCAGCGGGGATGAGCCTGGGGAGGCCCCCGGGCATGTCTGGACCCAGTCCCCGCAGCCTGCCCCTTGGTGGGGCAGTACCCCCGGAGGCCAGGAAGGTCTGGGCAAGGCTGCCAGGGGCAGGGACACTGCTGGGTCCTGCCCCTGGCCTGTGGGGCGTCTGAGCACAACCGGCACTCTCCCGCTGGAAGACCTCCCCGTCTGCCTCGAAAGGCCGGTTTGCAAGCACTCCCGCCCGCTGTTCCCGCCAGGCACGCACAATGCTCCCAAGCCCGGGAGAAAAGCGCTTCGGGGTGGTGCTCTCACCGGGCCCTTGCCCCTGAGCCTGGGGGCCAGGCAGGGGGAACACACTCCCAGGCCAAGGCAGAACGACATGCACACGTCTGTTCCTGCCCCCTACACCGGCAGAGAGCTCGGGGGAGCCAGAGACTGCCAGGCTGCTGCTGGGCTGGCCGCCTGTGTGGGAAGGGGCAGAGCCGACCTAGGGGCAAGTTGGGCCTCTTGCTCTCCCTGCTGCCCTGAGGCTGCTGGGTCAAAGAGGTCTTGGGCATCCAGCCCTTTGCTGGTCCCTTCCCTCTGACGAGGCCCTCTGATCTCCAGCACCTTGCAGTGTGGAGACAGCCCCTGCCAGCAACCTCCTCTCCAAGGAGGCCTCAACCGAGGCCTAGGCCCAGGGGAAAGGCACCAGCGGGGATGAGCCTGGGGAGGCGCCCGGGGATGTCTGGACCCAGTCCCCGCAGCCTGCCCCTTGGTGGGGCAGTACCCCCGGAGGCCAGGAAGGTCTGGGCAAGGCTGGCCAGGGTCAGGGGCCCTGCTGGGTCCTGCCCCTGGCCTGTGGGGCCTCTGAGCACAACCGGCCCTCTCCCACTGGAAGACCTCCCCGGCTGCCTCCAAAGTCCTGTTTGCTAACACTCCCGCCCGCTGTTCACGCCAGGCTCGCACAATGCTCCCAAGCCCGGGAGAAAAGCGCATTGGGGTGGTTCTCTCTCCGGGCCCTTGCCCCTGAGCCTGGGGGCAAGGCACGGGGAACACACTCCCTGGCCAAGGCAGAACCACATGCCCACGTCTGTTCCTGTCCCCTGCACCGGCAGAGAGCTTGGGGGAGCCAGAGTCTGGCAGGCAGCTGCTGGGTTGGCCGCCTGTGTGGGAAGGGGCAGAGCCGACCGAGGGGCAAGTTGGGCCTCTTGCTCTCCCTGCTGCCCTGAGGCTGCTGGGCCAAAGACGTCTTGGGCATCCAGCCCCTTACTGGTCCCTTCCCTCTGACGAGGCCCTCTGAGCTCCAGCACCTTGCAGTGTGGAGACAGCCCCTGCCAGCAACCTCCTCTCCAAGGAGGCCTCAACCGAGGCCTAGGCCCAGGGGAAAGGCACCAGCGGGGATGAGCCAGGGGAGGCGCCCGAGCATGTCTGGACCCAGTCCCCGCAGCCTGCCCCTTGGTGGGGCAGTACCCCCGGAGGCCAGGAAGGTCTGGGCAAGGCTGGCCAGGGGCAGGGGCCCTGCTGCGTCCTGCCCCTGGCCTGTGGGGCCTCTGAGCACAACCGGCCCTCTCCCACTGGAAGACGTCCCCGGCTGCCTCCAAAGGCCGGTTTGCAAGCACTCCCGCCCACTGTTCCAACCAAGGGCGCACAACGCTCCCAAGCCCGGGAGAAAATCGCCTCGGGGTGGTGCTCTCTCCGGGCCCTGTCCCCTGAGCCTGGGGGCCAGGCAGGGTGTCCACACTCCCAGGCCAAGGCAGAACGACATGCACACGTCTGTTCCTGCCCCATGCACCGGCAGAGAGCTCGGGGGAGCCAAAGTCTGTCAGGCAGCTGCTGGGCTGGCCGCCTGTGTGGGAAGGGGCAGAGCCGACCTAGGGGCAAGTTGGGCCTCTTGCTCTTCCTGCTGCCATGAGGCTGCTGGGCCAAAGAGATCTTGGGCATCCAGCCCCTTGCTTGTCCCTTCCCTCTGACGAGGCCCTCTGAGCTCCAGCACCTTGCAGTGTGGAGACTGCCCCTGCCAGCAACCTCCTCTCCAAGGAGGCCTCAACCGAGGCCTAGGCCCAGGGGAAAGGCACCAGCGGGGATGAGCCTGGGGAGGCGCCCGGGCATGTCTGGACCCAGTCCCCGCAGCCCGCCCCTTGGTGGGGCAGTACCCCCGGAAGCCAGGAAGTTCTGGGCAAGGCTGGCCACGGGCAGGGGCCCTGCTGGGTCCTGCCCCTGGCCTGTGGGGCCTCTGAGCACAACCGGCCCTCTCCCACTGGAAGACTTCCCCGGCTGCCTCCAAAGGCCGGTTTGCCAACACTCCCGCCCGCTGTTCCCGCCAGGCACGCACAATTCTCCCAAGCCCGGGAGAAAAGCGCTTCGGGGTGGTGCTCTCTCCGGGCCCTTGCCCCTGAGCCTGGGGGCCAGGCAGTGGGTCCACACTCCCAGACCAACGCAGAACCACATGCACACGTCTGTTCCTGACCCCTGCACCGGCAGAGAGCTCGGGGGAGCCAGAGTCTGTCAGGCAGCTGCTGGGCTGGCCGCCTGTGTGGGAAGGGGCAGAGCCGACCTAGGGGCAAGTTGGGCCTCTTCCTCTCCCTGCTGCCCTGAGGCTGCTGGGCCAAAGAGGTCTTGGGCATCCAGCCCCTTGCTGGTCCCTTGCCTCTGACGAGGCCCTCTGAGCTCCAGCACCTTGCAGTGTGGAGACAGCCCCTGCCAGCAACCTCCTCTCCAAGGAGGCCTCAACCGAGGCCTAGGCCCAGGGGAAAGGCACCAGCGGGGATGAGCCTGGGGAGGCGCCCGGCCATGTCTGGACCCAGTCCCCGCAGCCTGCCCCTTGGTGGGGCAGTACCCCCGGAGGCCAGGAGGGTCTGGGCAAGGCTGCCAGGGGCAGGGACACTGCTGGGTCGTGCCCCTGGCCTGTGGGGCGTCTGAGCACAACCGGCACTCTCCCGCTGGAAGACCTCCCCGGCTGCCTCCAAAGGCCGGTTTGCAAGCACTCCCGCCCGCTGTTCCCGCCAGGCACGCACAATGCTCCCAAGCCCGGGAGAAAAGCGCTTCGGGGTGGTGCTCTCTCCGAGCCCTTGCCCCTGAGCCTGGGGGACAGGCAGGGGGAACACACTCCCAGGCCAAGGCAGAACGACATGCACACGTCTGTTCCTGCCCCCTACACCGGCAGAGAGTTCGGGGGAGCCAGAGACTGCCAGGCTGCTGCTGGGCTGGCTGCCTGTGTGGGACGGGGTAGAGCCGACCTAGGGGCAAGTTGGGCCTCTTGCTCTCCCTGCTGTCCTGAGGCTGCTGGGTCAAAGAGGTCTTGGGCATCCAGCCCTTTTCTGGTCCTTTCCCTCTGACGAGGCCCTCTGAGCTCCAGCACCTTGCAGTGTGCAGACAGCCCCTACCGGCCACCTCCTCTCCAAGGAGGCCTCAACCGAGGCCTAGGCCCAGGGGAAAGGCACCAGCGGGGATGAGCCTGGGGAGGCGCCCGGGCATGTCTGGACCCAGGCCCCGCAGCCTGCCCCTTGGTGGGGTAGTACCCCCGGAGGCCAGGAAGGTCTGGGCAAGGCTGCCAGAGGCAGGGACACTGCTGGGTCCTGCCCCTGGCCTGTGGGGCCTCTGAGAACAACTGGCACTCTCCCGCTGGAAGACCTCCCCGGCTGCCTCCAAAGGCTGGTTTGCAAGCACTCAATCCCGCTGTTCACGCCAGCTGCGCACAATGCTCCCAAGCCCGGGAGAAAAGCATTTTGGGGTGGTGCTCACTCCGGGCTTTGGAAGACCGCCCCGGCTGCCTCCAAGGCCGGTTTGCAAGCACTTCTGCCTGCTGTTCCCGCCACCCGCGCACAATGCTCCCAAGCCCGGGAGAAAAGCGTTTCGGGGTGGTGTTCTCTCTGGGCCCAAGAAAGACCTCCCGGGCTGCCCCTAAATGCCGGTTTGCAAGCACTCCCACTCGCTGTTCCCGCCATCCGTGCAAATGCTCCAAGCCCAGGAGAAAAGCCCTTCAGGGTGGTGCTCTCTCCCGGCCCTTGGAAGACCTCCCCGGCTGCCTCCAAAGGCTGGATTTCAAGTACTTCCTCCCGCTGTCCCGCCAGCCGCACACAATGCTCCCAATCACGGGAGAAAAGCGCTTCGGGGTGGTGCTCTCTACGGGCCCTTGGAAGACCTCCCCGTTTGTCTCCAAAGGCCGGTTTGCAAGCACTCATGCCCGCTGTTCCCGCCAGCCGCGCACAATGCTCCCAAGCCCGGGAGAAAAGCGCTTCGGGGTGGTGCTCTCTCCTGGCCCTTGGAAGACCTCCCCGGCTGCCTCCAAAGGCTGGTTTTCGAGAACTCCCTCCCGCTGACCCGCCAGCCGCACACAATGCTCCCAAGCCCGGGAGAAAAGCATTTTGGGGTGGTCTCTCTCCGGGCCCTTGGAAGACTCCCCGGCTGCCTCTAAAGGCCGGTTTGCAAGCACTCATGTCCTCTGTTCCCGACAGCCGCGAACAATGCTCCCAATTCCGTGAGAAAAGTGCTTCGGGATGGTGCTCTCTCCGGGCCCTTGGAAGACCTCCCAAGCTGCCTCCAAAGGCCGGTTTGCAAGCACTCCCGCCCGCTGTTCCCGCCAGCCTCGCACAATGCTCCCAAGACCGGGAGAAAAGCGCTTCGGGGTGGTGTTCTCTCCGTGCCAATGGAGGACCTCCCTGGCTGCCCCCAAAGGCCGGTTTGCAAGCACTCCCACTCGCTGTTCCCGCCAGCCATGCACAATCCTCCAAAACCCCGGAGAAAAGCGCTTCGGGGTGGTGTTCTCTCCGTGCCCATGGAAGACCTCCCGGGGTGCCCCCAAAGGCCGGTTTGCAAGCACTCCCACTCGCTGTTCCCGCCATCCGCGCACAATGCTCCCAAGCCCGGGAGAAAAGCATTTTGGGGTGGTGCTCACACCGGGCCCTGGAAGACCTCCCCGGCTGCCTCCAAAGGACGGTTTTCAAGCACTCCTGCCTGCTGTTCCCGCCACCCGCGCACAATGCTCCCAAGCCCGGGAGAAAAGCGCTTCGGGGTGGTGCTCTCTACAGGCCCTTGGAAGACCTCCCCGGCTGCCTCCAAAGGCCGGTTTGCAAGGACTCCTTCCTGCTGTTCCCGCCATCCGCGCACAATACTCCCAAGCCCGGGAGAAAAGCATTTTGGGGTGGTGCTCACACCGGGCCCTGGAAGACCTCCCCGGCTGCCTCCAAAGGACGGTTTTCAAGCACTCCTGCCTGCTGTTCCCGCCACCCGCGCAGAATGCTCCCAAGCGCGGGAGAAAAGCGCTTCGGGGTGGTGCTCTCTACAGGCCCTTGGAAGACCTCCCCGGCTGCCTCCAAAGGCCGGTTTGCAAGGACTCCTTCCTGCTGTTCCCGCCAGCCACGCACAATGCTCCCAAGCCCGGGAGAGAAGCATTTTGGGGTGGTGCTCTCTACAGGCCCTTGGAAGACCTCCCCGGCTGCCTCCAGTGGCCAGTTTGCAAGCACTCATGCCCGCTGTTCCCACCAGCCGCGCACAATGCTCCCAAGTCCGGGAGAAAAGCTTTTTGGGGTGGTGCTCACAAAGGGCCCTGGAAGACCTCCCCGGCTGCCTGCAAAGGCCGGTTTTCAAGCACTCCTGCCTGCTGTTCCCGCCACCCGCGCACAATACTCCCAAGCCCGGGAGAAAAGCGCTTCGGGGTGGTGCTCTCTACAGGCCCTTGGAAGACCTCCCCCGCTGCCTCCAAAGGCCGGTTTGCAAGGCTCCTTCCTGCTGTTCCCGCCAGCCACGCACAATGCTCCCAAGCCCGGGAGAAAAGCATTTTGGGGTGGTGCTCACTCCGGGCCCTTGGAAGACCTCCCCGGCTGCCTCCAAAGGCCAGTTTGCAAGCAGTCCTGCCTGCTGTTCCCGCCAGCCGCGCACAATGCTCCCAAGCCCGGGAGAAGAGCGCTTCGGGGTGGTGCTCTCTCCGGGCCCTTGGAAGACGTCCCCGGCTGCCTCCAAAGGCCGGTTTGCAAGCACTCATGCCCGTTGTTCCCACCAGCCGCGCACAATGCTCCCAAGCCCGGGAGAAAAGCATTTTGGGGTGGTGCTCACTCCGGGCCCTTGGAAGACCTCCCCGGCTGCCTCCAAAGGCCAGTTTGCAAGCAGTCCTGCCTGCTGTTCCCGCCAGCCGCGCACAATGTTCCCAAGCCCGGGAGAAGAGCGCTTCGGGGTGGTGCTCTCTCCGGGCCCTTGGAAGACGTCCCCGGCTGCCTCCAAAGGCCGGTTTGCAAGCACTCATGCCCGTTGTTCCCACCAGCCGCGCACAATGCTCCCAAGCCCGGGAGAAAAGCATTTTGGGGTGGTGCTCACTCCGGGCCCTTGGAAGACCTCCCCGGCTGCCTCCAAAGGCCAGTTTGCAAGCAGTCCTGCCTGCTGTTCCCGCCAGCCGCGCACAATGCTCCCAAGCCCGGGAGAAGAGCGCTTCGGGGTGGTGCTCTCTCCGGGCCCTTGGAAGACGTCCCCGGCTGCCTCCAAAGGCCGGTTTGCAAGCACTCATGCCCGTTGTTCCCACCAGCCGCGCACAATGCTCCCAAGCCCGGGAGAAAAGCATTTTGGGGTGGTGCTCACTCCGGGCCCTTGGAAGACCTCCCCGGCTGCCTCCAAAGGCCAGTTTGCAAGCACTCCCGCCCACTGTTCCCGCCAGGCGCGCACAATGTTCCCAAGCCCGGGAGAAAAGCGCTTCGGGGTGGTGCTCTCTCCGGGCACTTTCAAGACCTCCCCAGCTGCCCCCAAAGGCCGGTTTGTAAGTACTCATTCCCGCTGCTTCCGCCATCCACGCACAATGCTCCCAAGCCCGGGAGAAAAGCATTTTGGGGTGGTGCTCTCTCCAGGCCCTTGGAAGACCTCCTGGGCTGCCTCCAAAGGCCGGTTTGCAAGCATTCATGTCCGTTGTTCCCGCCAGCCGCGCACAATGCTCCCAAGCCCGAGAGAAAAGCATTTTGGGGTGGTGATCAGTCCGGCCCTTGGAAGACCTCCCCGGCTGCCTCCAAAGGACAGTTTGCAAGCACTCATGCCCGCTGTTCCCGCCAGCCACGCACAATGCTCCCAAGACCGTGAGAAAAGCGCTTCGGGGTGGTGTTCTCTCAGGGACCATGGAGGACCTCCCCGGCTGCCCCCAAAGGCCGGTTTGCAAGCATTCCCACTCGCTGTTCCCGCCAGGCACACACAATGTTCCAAAACCCCGGAGAAAAGCGCTTCGGGGTGGTGCTCTCTCCGTGCCCTTGGAAGACTTCTCTGGCTGCCGCCAAAGGCCGGTTTGCAAGAATTCCCTCCCGCTGTCCCACCAGCCGCACACAATGCTCCAAAACCCGAGAGAAAAGCGCTTCGAGGTGGTGCTCTCTCCAGGCCCTTGGAAGATCTCCCCGGCTGCCTCCAAAGGCCGGTTTGCAAGCACTCTTGCCTGCTGTTCCCGCCACGCGCGCACAATGCTCCCAAGCCCGGAAGAAGAGCATTTTGGGGTAGTGCTCTCTCCGGGCCCTTGGAAGACCTCCCGGGCTGCCTCCAAAGGCCGGTTTGCAAGCACTCATGTCCGCTGTTCCCGACAGCCGCGCACAATGCTCCCAAGCCCGGGAGAAAAGCATTTTGGGGTGGTGATCAGTCCGGGCCCTTGGAAGACCTCCCCGGCTGCCTCCAAAGGACAGTTTGCAAGAACTCATGCCCGCTGTTCCCGCCAGGCACGCACAATGCTCCCAAGCCCGGGAGAAAAGCGCTTCGGGGTGGTGCTCTCACCGGGCCCTTGCCCCTGAGCCTGGGGGCAATGCAGGGGGAACACACTCCCAGGCCAAGGCAGAACCACATGCACACGTCTGTTCCTGGTCCCTGCACCGGCAGAGAGCTCGGGGGAGCCAGAGTATGTCAGGCAGCTGCTGGGCTAGCCGCCTGTGTGGGAAGGGGCAGAGCCGACGTAGGGGCAAGTTGTGCCTCTTGCTCTCCCTGCTGCCCTGAGGCTGCTGGGCCAAAGAGGTCTTGGGCGTCCAGCCCCTTGCTGGTCCCTTCCCTCTGACGAGGCCCTCTGAGCTCCAGCACCTTGCAGTGTGGAGACAGCCCCCGCCAGCAACCTCCTCTCCAAGAGGCCTAAACCAAGGCCTAGGCCCAGGGGAAAGGCACCAGTGGGGATGAGCCTGGGGAAGCGCCCGGGCATGTCTGGACCCAGTCCCCGCAGCCTGCCCCTTGGTGGGGCAGTACCCCTGAGGCCAGGAAGGTCTGGGAAAGGCTGGCCAGGGGCAGGGGACCTGCTGGGTCCTGCCCCTGGCCTGTGGGGCCTCTGAGCACAACCGGCCCTCTCCCACTGGAAAACCTCCCCGGCTGCCTCCAAAGGCCGGTTTGCCAACACTCCCGCCCGCTGTTCCCGCCAGGCACGCACAATGCTCCCAAGCCCGGGAGAAAAGCGCTTCGGGGTGTTGCTCTCTCCGGGCCCTTGCCCATGAGCCTGGGGTCCAGGCAGTGTGTCCACACTCCCAGACCAAGGCAGAACCACATGCACACGTCTGTTCCTGACCCCTGCACCGGCAGAGCGCTCGGGGGAGCCACAGTCTGTCAGGCAGCTCCTGGCTTGGCTGCCTGTGTGGGAAGGGGCAGAGCCGACCTAGGGGAAGTTGGGCCTCTTCCTCTCCCTGCTGCCCTGAGGCTGCTGGGCCAAAGAGGTCTTGGGTATCCAGCCCCTTGCTGGTCCCTTCCCGCTGCCGAGGCCCTCTGAGCTCCAGCACCTTGCAGTGTGGAGACAGCCCCTGCCAGCAACCTCCTCTCCAAGGAGGCCTCAACCGAGGCCTAGGCCCAGGGGAAAGGCACCAGCGGGGATGAGCCTGGGGAGGCGCCCGGGCATGTGTGGACCCAGTCCCCGCAGCCTGCCCCTTGGTGGGGTAGTAACCCCGGAGGCCAGGAGGGTCTGGGCAAGGCTGCCAGGGGCAGGGACACTGCTGGGTCCTGCCCCTGGCCTCTGGGGCGTCTGAGCACAACCGGCACTCTCCCGCTGGAAGACCTCCCCGTCTGCCTCCAAAGGCCGGTTTGCAAGCACTCCCGCCCACTGTTCCCGCCAGGCACGCACAATGCTACCAAGCCCGGGAGAAAAGCGCTTCGGGGTGGTGCTCTCTCCGGGCCCTTGCCACTGAGCCTGGGGGCCAGGCAGGGGGAACACACTCCCAGGCCAAGGCAGAACGACATGCACACGTCTGTTCCTGCCCCCTACACCGGCAGAGAGCTCGGGGGAGCCAGAGACTGCCAGGCTGCTGCTGGGCTGGCTGCCTGTCTGGGATGGGGCAGAGCCGACCTAGGGGCAAGTTGGGCCTCTTGCTCTCCCTGCTGCCCTGAGGCTGCTGGGCCACAGACGTCTTGGGCATCCAGCCCCTTACTGGTCTCTTCCCTCTGACGAGGCCCTCTGAGCTCCAGCACCTTGCACTGTGGAGACAGCCCCTGCCAGCAACCTCCTCTCCAAGGAGGCCTCAAGGGAGGCCTAGGCCCAGGGGAAAGGCACCAGCGGTGATGAGCCAGGGGAGGCGCCCGAGCATGTCTGGACCCAGTCCCCGCAGCCTGCCCCTTGGTGGGGCAGTACCCCCGGAGGCCAGGAAGGTCTGGGCAAGGCTGGCCAGGGGCAGGGGCCCTGCTGGGTCCTGCCCCTGGCCTGTGGGGCCTCTGAGCCCAACCGGCCCTCTCCCACTGGAAGACCTCCCCGGCTGCCTCCAAAGGCCGGTTTGCAAGCGCTCCCGCCCACTGTTCCCAGCAGGCGTGCACAATGCTCCCAAGCCCGGGAGAAAAGCGCTTCAGGGTGGTGCTCTCTCTGGGCCCTTGCCCCTGAGCCTGGGGGCAAGGCAGGGTGTCCACACTCCCAGGCCAAGGCAGAACCACATGCACACGTCTGATCTGCCCCCTGCACCGGCAGAGAGCTCGGGGGAGCCAGAGTCTGTCAGGCAGCTGCTGGGCTGGCCGCCTGTGTGGGAAGGGGCAGAGCCGACCTAGGGGCAAGATTGGCCTCTTGCTCTCCCTGCTGCCATGAGGCTGCTGGGCCAAAGAGGTCTTGGCCATCCAGCCCCTTGCTGGTCCCTTCCCTCTGACAAGGCCCTCTGAGCTCCAGCACCTTGCAGTGTGGAGACAGCCCCTGCCAGCAACCTCCTCTCCAAGGAGGCCTCAACCGAGGCCTAGGCCCAGGGGAAAGGCACCAGCGGGGATGAGCCAGGGGAGGCGCCCGAGCATGTCTGGACCCAGTCCCCGCAGCCTGCCCCTTGGTGGGGCAGTACCCCCGGAGGCCAGGAAGGTCTGGGCAAGGCTGGCCAGAGGCAGGGGCCCTGCTGCGTCCTGCCCTTGGCCTGTGGGGCCTCTGAGCACAACCGGCCCTCTCCCACTGGAAGACTTCCCCGGCTGCCTTCAAAGGCCGGTTTGCAAGCGCTCCCGCCCACTGTTCCCAGCAGGCGTGCACAATGCTCCTAAGCCCGGGAGAAAAGCGCTTCGGGGTGGTGCTCTCTCCGGGCCCTTGCCCCTGAGCCTGGGGGCAAGGCAGGGTGTCCACACTCCCAGGCCAAGGCAGAAACACATGAACACGACTGATCTGCCCCCTGCACCGGCAGAGAGCTCGGGGGAGCCAGAGTCTGTCAGGCAGCTGCTGGGCTGGCCGCCTGTGTGGGAAGGGGCAGAGCCGACCTAGGGGCAAGTTGGGCCTCTTGCTCTCCCTGCTGCCCTGAGGCTGCTGGGCCAAAGAGGTCTTGGGCATCCAGCCCCTTGCTGGTCCCTTCCCTCTGACGAGGCCCTCTGAGCTCCAGCACCTTGCAGTGTGGAGACAGCCCCTGCCAGCAACCTCCTCTCCAAGGAGGCCTCAACCGAGGCCTAGGCCCAGGGGAAAGGCACCAGCGGGGATGAGCCAGTGGAGGCGCCCGGGCATGTCTGGACCCAGTCCCCGCAGCCTGCCCCTTGGTGGGGCAGTACCCCCGGAGGCCAGGAAGGTCTGGGCAAGGCTGGCCAGGGGCAGGGGCCCTGCTGGGTCCTGCCCCTGGCCTGTAGGGCCTCTGAGCACAACCGGCCCTCTCCCGCTGGAAGACCTCCCCGGCTGCCTCCAAAGGCCAGTTTGCCAACACTCCTGCCCGCTGTTCCCGCCAGGCACGCACAATGCTCCCAAGCCCAGGAGAAAAGCGCTTCGGGGTGGTGGTCTCTCCGGGCCCCTTCCCCTGAGCCTGGGGGCCAGGCAGGGGATCCACAGTCCCAGGCCAAGGCAGAACCACATGCACACGTCTGTTCCTGCCCCCTCTACCGGCAGAAAGCTGGGGGGAGCCAGAGTCTGTCAGGCAGCTGCTGGGCTGGCCGCCTGTGTGGGAAGGGGCAGAGCCGACCTAGGGGCAAGTTGGGCCTCTTGCTCTCCCTGCTGCCCTGAGGCTGCTGGGCCAAAGAGGTCTTGGCCATCCAGCCCCTTGCTGGTCCCTTCCCTCTGACGAGGCCCTCTGAGCTCCAGCACCTTGCAGTGTGGAGACAGCCCCTGCCAGCAACCTCCTCTCCAAGGAGGCCTCAACCGAGGCCTAGGCCCAGGGGAAAGGCACCAGCGGGGATGAGCCTGGGGAGGCGCCCGGGCATGACTGGACCCAGTCCCCGCAGCCTGCCCCTTGGTGGGGCAGTACCCCCGGAGGCCAGGAAGGTCTGGGCAAGGCTGGCCAGGGGCAGGGGCCCTGCTGGGTCCTACCCCTGGCCTGTAGGGCCTCTGAGCACAACCGGCCCTCTCCCTCTGGAAGACCTCCCCGGCTGCCTCCAAAGGCCGGTTTGCAAGCACTCCCGCCCACTGTTCCCACAAAGCACGCACAATGCTCCCAAGCCCGGGAGAAAAGCGCTTCGGGGTGTTGCTCTCTCCGGGCCCTTGCCCCTGAGCCTGGGGTCCAGGCAGTGGGTCCACACTCCCAGACCAAGGCAAAACCACATGCACACGTGTGTTCCTGCCCCCTACACCGGCAGAGAGCTCGGGGGAGCCAGAGACTGTCAGGCTGCTGCTGGGCTGGCTGCCTGTGTGGTACGGGGCAGAGCCGACCTAGGGGCATGTTGGGCCTCTTGCTCTCCCTGCTGCCCTGAGGCTGCTGGGTCAAAGAGGTCTTGGGCATCCAGCGCTTTGCTGGTGCCTTCCCTCTGACGAGGCCCTCTGAGCTCCAGCACCTTGCAGTGTGGAGACAGCACCTGCCAGCAATCTCCTCTCCAAGGAGGCCTCAACCGAGGCCTAGGCCCAGGGGAAAGGCACCAGCGGGGATGAGCCTGGGGAGGCGCCCGGGCATGTGTGGACCCAGTCCCCGCAGCCTGCCCCTTGGTGGGGTAGTAACCCCGGAGGCCAGGAGGGTCTGGGCAAGGCTGCCAGGGGCAGGGACACTGCTGGGTCCTGCCCCTGGCCTCTGGGGCGTCTGAGCACAACCGGCACTCTCCCGCTGGAAGACCTCCCCGTCTGCCTCCAAAGGCCGGTTTGCAAGCACTCCCGCCCGCTGTTCCCGCCAGGCACGCACAATGCTACCAAGCCCGGGAGAAAAGCGCTTCGGGGTGGTGCTCTCTCCGGGCCCTTGCCCCTGAGCCTGGGGGCCAGGCAGGGGGAACACACTCCCAGGCCAAGGCAGAACGACATGCACACGTCTGTTCCTGCCCCCTACACCGGCAGAGAGCTCGGGGGAGCCAGAGACTGCCAGGCTGCTGCTGGGCTGGCTGCCTGTCTGGGATGGGGCAGAGCCGACCTAGGGGCAAGTTGGGCCTCTTGCTCTCCCTGCTGCCCTGAGGCTGCTGGGCCAAAGACGTCTTGGGCATCCAGCCCCTTACTGGTCTCTTCCCTCTGACGAGGCCCTCTGAGCTCCAGCACCTTGCACTGTGGAGACAGCCCCTGCCAGCAACCTCCTCTCCAAGGAGGCCTCAAGGGAGGCCTAGGCCCAGGGGAAAGGCACCAGCGGTGATGAGCCAGGGGAGGCGCCCGAGCATGTCTGGACCCAGTCCCCGCAGCCTGCCCCTTGGTGGGGCAGTACCCCCGGAGGCCAGGAAGGTCTGGGCAAGGCTGGCCAGGGGCAGGGGCCCTGCTGGGTCCTGCCCCTGGCCTGTGGGGCCTCTGAGCCCAACCGGCCCTCTCCCACTGGAAGACCTCCCCGGCTGCCTCCAAAGGCCGGTTTGCAAGCGCTCCCGCCCACTGTTCCCAGCAGGCGTGCACAATGCTCCCAAGCCCGGGAGAAAAGCGCTTCAGGGTGGTGCTCTCTCTGGGCCCTTGCCCCTGAGCCTGGGGGCAAGGCAGGGTGTCCACACTCCCAGGCCAAGGCAGAACCACATGCACACGTCTGTTCCTGCCCCCTGCACCGGCAGAGAGCTCGGGGGAGCCAGAGTCTGTCAGGCAGCTGCTGGGCTGGCCGCCTGTGTGGGAAGGGGCAGAGCCGACCTAGGGGCAAGATTGGCCTCTTGCTCTCCCTGCTGCCATGAGGCTGCTGGGCCAAAGAGGTCTTGGCCATCCAGCCCCTTGCTGGTCCCTTCCCTCTGACAAGGCCCTCTGAGCTCCAGCACCTTGCAGTGTGGAGACAGCCCCTGCCAGCAACCTCCTCTCCAAGGAGGCCTCAACCGAGGCCTAGGCCCAGGGGAAAGGCACCAGCGGGGATGAGCCTGGGGAGGCGCCCGGGCATGACTGGACCCAGTCCCCGCAGCCTGCCCCTTGGTGGGGCAGTACCCCCGGAGGCCAGGAAGGTCTGGGCAAGGCTGGCCAGGGGCAGGGGCCCTGCTGGGTCCTGCCCCTGGCCTGTGGGGCCTCTGAGCACAACCGGCCCTCTCCCACTGGAAGACCTCCCCGGCTGCCTCCAAAGGCCGGTTTGCCAACACTCCCGCCCGCTGTTCTCGCCAGGCACGCACAATTCTCCCAAGCCCGGGAGAAAAGCGCTTCGGTGTGTTGCTCTCTCCGGGCCCTTGCCCCTGAGTGTGGGGGCCAGGCAGTGGTTCCACACTCCCAGACCAAGGCAGAACCACATGCACACGTCTGTTCCTGCCCCCTGCACCGGCAGAGAGCTCGGGGGAGCCAGAGTCTCTCAGGCAGCTGCTGGGCTGGCCGCCTGTGTGGGAAGGGGCAGAGCCGACCTAGGGGCAAGTTGGGCCTCTTCCTCTCCCTGCTGCCCTGAGGCTGCTGGGCCAAAGACGTCTAGGGCATCCAGCCCCTTACTGGTCCCTTCCCTCTGACGAGGCCCTCTGAGCTCCAGCACCTTGCAGTGTGGAGACAGCCCCTGCCAGCCACCTCCTATCCAAGGAGGCCTCAACCGAGGCCTAGGCCCAGGGGAAAGGCACCAGCGGGGATGAGCCAGTGGAGGCGCACGGACATGTCTGGACCCAGTCCCCGCAGCCTGCCCCTTGGTGGGGCAGTACCCCCCGAGGCCAGGAAGGTCTGGGCAAGGCTGCGAGGGGCAGGGGCCCTGCTGGGTCGTGCCCCTGGCCTGTGGGGCGTCTGAGCACAACCGGCACTCTCCCGCTGGAAGACATCCCCGTGTGCCTCCAAAGGCCGGATTGCAAGCACTCCCGCCCGCTGTTCCCGCCAGGCACGCACAATGCTCCCAAGCCCGGGAGAAAAGCGCTTCGGGGTGGTGCTCTCTCCGGGCCCTTGCCCCTGAGCCTGGGGGCCAGGCAGTTGGAACACACTCCCAGGCCAAGGCAGAACGACATGCACACGTCTGTTCCTGCCCCCTACACCGGCAGAGAGTTCGGGGGAGCCAGAGACTGCCAGGCTGCTGCTGGGCTGGCTGCCTGTGTGGGACGGGGCAGAGCCGACCTAGGGGCAAGTTGGGCCTCTTGCTCTAACTGCTGGCCTGAGGCTGCTGGGTCAAAGAGGTCTTGGGCATCCAGCCCTTTGCTGGTCCCTTCCCTCTGACGAGGCCCTCTGAGCTCCAGCACCTTGCAGTGTGGAGACAGCCCCTGCCAGCAACCTCCTCTCCAAAGAGGCCTCAACCGAGGCCTAGGCCCAGGGGAAAGGCACCAGCAGGGATGAGCCTGGGGAGGCGCCCGGGCATGTCTGGACCCAGTCCCCGCAGCCTGCCCCTTGGTGGGGCTGTAACCCCGGAGGCAGGAAGGTCTGGGCAAGGCTGGCCAGGGGCAGGGGCCCTGCTGGGCCCTTCCCCTGGCCTGTGGGGCCTCTGAGCACAACCGGCCCTCTCCCACTGGAAGACCTCCCCGGCTGCCTCCAAAGGCCGGTTTGCAAGCGCTCCCGCCCACTGTTCCCAGCAGGCGTGTACAATGCTCCCAAGCCCGGGAGAAAAGCGCTTCGGGGTGGTGCTCTCTCCGGGCCCTTGCTCCTGAGCCTGGGGGCAAGGCACGGTGTCCACATTCCCAGGCCAAGTCAGAACCACATGCACACCTCTGATCTGCCCCCTGCACCGGCAAAGAGCTCGGGGGAGCCAGAGTATGTCAGGCAGCTGCTGAGCTAGCCGCCTGTGTGGGAAGGGGCAGAGCCGACCTAGGGGCAAGTTGTGCCTCTTGCTCTCCCTGCTGCCCTGAGGCTGCTGGGCCAAAGAGGTCTTGGGCGTCCAGCCCCTTGCTGGTCCCTTCCCTCTGACGAGGCCCTCTGAGCTCCAGCACCTTGCAGTGTGGAGACAGCCCCTGCCAGCAACCTCCTCTCCAAGAGGCCTAAACCGAGGCCTAGGCCCAGGGGAAAGGCACCAGTGGGGATGAGCCTGGGGAAGCGCCCGGGCATGTCTGGACCCAGTCCCCGCAGCCTGCCCCTTGGTGGGGCAGTACCCCTGAGGCCAGGAAGGTCTGGGAAAGGCTGGCCAGGGGCAGGGGACCTGCTGGGTCCTGCCCCTGGCCTGTGGGGCCTCTGAGCACAACCGGCCCTGTCCCAATGGAAGACCTCCCCGGCTGCCTCCAAAGGCCGGTTTGCAAGCACTCCCGCCCACTGTTCCCACAAAGCACGCACAATGCTCCCAAGCCCGGGAGAAAAGCGCTTCGGGGTGTTGCTCTCTCCGGGCCCTTGCCCCTGAGCCTGGGGTCCAGGCAGTGGGTCCACACTCCCAGACCAAGGCAAAACCAATGCACACGTGTGTTCCTGCCCCCTACACCGGCAGAGAGCTCGGGGGAGCCAGAGACTGTCAGGCTGCTGCTGGGCTGGCTGCCTGTGTGGTACGGGGCAGAGCCGACCTAGGGGCATGTTGGGCCTCTTGCTCTCCCTGCTGCCCTGAGGCTGCTGGGTCAAAGAGGTCTTGGGCATCCAGCGCTTTGCTGGTGCCTTCCCTCTGACGAGGCCCTCTGAGCTCCAGCACCTTGCAGTGTGGAGACAGCCCCTGTCAGCAACCTCCTCTCCAAAGAGTCCTCAACCGAGGCCTACAACCAGGGGAAAGGCACCAGCGGGGATGATCCTGGGGAGGCGCACAGACATGTCTGGACCCAGTCTCCTCAGCCTGCCCCTTGGTGGGGCAGTACCCCCGGAGGCCAGGAAGGTCTGGGCAAGTCTGGCCAGGGGCAGGGGCCCTGCTGGGTCCTGACCCTGGCCTGTGGGGCCTCTGAGCACAACCGGCCCTCTCCCACTGGAAGACCTCCCCGGCTGCCTCCAAAGTCCTGTTTGCAACACTCCTGCCCGCTGTTCACGTCAGGAATGCACAAAGCTCCCAAGCCGGGGAGAAAAGCGCTTCGGTGTGGTGCTCTCTCCGGGCCCTTGCCCATGAGCCTGGGGGCAAGGCAGGGAGAACACACTCCCAGGCCAAGGCAGAACCACATGCCCACATCTGTTCCTGTCCCCTGCACCGGCAGAGAGCTTGGGGGAGCCAGAGTCTGTCAGGCAGCTGCTGGCTTGGCCGCCTCTGTGGGAAGGGGCAGAGCCGCCCTAGGGGCAAGTTGGGCCTCTTGCTCTCCCTGCTGCCCTGAGGCTGCTGGGCCAAAGATGTCTTGGGCATCCAGCCCTTTACTGGTCCCTTCTCTCTGACGAGGCTGTCTGAGCTGCAGCACCTTGCAGTGTGGAGACAGCCCCTGCCAGCAACCTCCTCTCCAAGGAGGCCTCAACCGAGGCCTAGGCCCAGGGGAAAGGCACCAGCGGGGATGAGCCAGGGGAGGCGCCCGAGCATGTCTGGACCCAGTCCCCGCAGCCTGCCCCTTGGTGGGGCAGTACCCCCGGAGGCCAGGAAGGTCTGGGCAAGGCTGGCCAGGGGCAGGGGCCCTGCTGCGTCCTGCCCTTGGCCTGTGGGGCCTCTGAGCACAACCGGCCCTCTCCCACTGGAAGACTTCCCCGGCTGCCTCCAAAGGCCGGTTTGCAAGCGCTCCCGCCCACTGTTCCCAGCAGGCGTGCACAATGCTCCTAAGCCCGGGAGAAAAGCGCTTCGGGGTGGTGCTCTCTCCGGGCCCTTGCCCCTGAGCCTGGGGGCAAGGCAGGGTGTCCACACTCCCAGGCCAAGGCAGAACCACATGCACACGACTGATCTGCCCCCTGCACCGGCAGAGAGCTCGGGGGAGCCAGAGTCTGTCAGGCAGCTGCTGGGCTGGCCGCCTGTGTGGGAAGGGGCAGAGCCGACCTAGGGGCAAGTTGGGCCTCTTGCTCTCCCTGCTGCCCTGAGGCTGCTGGGCCAAAGAGGTCTTGGGCATCCAGCCCCTTGCTGGTCCCTTCCCTCTGACGAGGCCCTCTGAGCTCCAGCACCTTGCAGTGTGGAGACAGCCCCTGCCAGCAACCTCCTCTCCAAGGAGGCCTCAACCGAGGCCTAGGCCCAGGGGAAAGGCACCAGCGGGGATGAGCCTGGGGAGGCGCCCGGGCATGTCTGGACCCAGTCCCCGCAGCCTGCCCCTTGGTGGGGCAGTACCCCCGGAGGCCAGGAAGGTCTGGGCAAGGCTGGCCAGGGGCAGGGGCCCTGCTGGGTCCTGCCCCTGGCCTGTAGGGCCTCTGAGCACAACCGGCCCTCTCCCGCTGGAAGACCTCCCCGGCTGCCTCCAAAGGCCAGTTTGCCAACACTCCTGCCCGCTGTTCCCGCCAGGCACGCACAATGCTCCCAAGCCCAGGAGAAAAGCGCTTCGGGGTGGTGGTCTCTCCGGGCCCCTGCCCCTGAGCCTGGGGGCCAGGCAGGGGATCCACAGTCCCAGGCCAAGGCAGAACCACATGCACACGTCTGTTCCTGCCCCCTCTACCGGCAGAGAGCTGGGGGGAGCCAGAGTCTGTCAGGCAGCTGCTGGGCTGGCCGCCTGTGTGGGAAGGGGCAGAGCCGACCTAGGGGCAAGTCGGGCCTCTTGCTCTCCCTGCTGCCCTGAGGCTGCTGGGCCAAAGAGGTCTTGGCCATCCAGCCCCTTGCTGGTCCCTTCCCTCTGACGAGGCCCTCTGAGCTCCAGCACCTTGCAGTGTGGAGACAGCCCCTGACAGCAACCTCCTCTCCAAGGAGGCCTCAACCGAGGCCTAGGCCCAGGGGAAAGGCACCAGCGGGGATGAGCCTGGGGAGGCGCCCGGGCATGACTGGACCCAGTCCCCGCAGCCTGCCCCTTGGTGGGGCAGTACCCCCGGAGGCCAGGAAGGTCTGGGCAAGGCTGGCCAGGGGCAGGGGCCCTGCTGGGTCCTACCCCTGGCCTGTGGGGCCTCTGAGCACAACCGGCCCTCTCCCTCTGGAAGACCTCCCCGGCTGCCTCCAAAGGCCGGTTTGCCAACACTCCCGCCCGCTGTTCTCGCCAGGCACGCACAATTCTCCCAAGCCCGGGAGAAAAGCGCTTCGGTGTGTTGCTCTCTCCGGGCCCTTGCCCCTGAGTGTGGGGGCCAGGCAGTGGTTCCACACTCCCAGACCAAGGCAGAACCACATGCACACGTCTGTTCCTGCCCCCTGCACCGGCAGAGAGCTCGGGGGAGCCAGAGTCTGTCAGGCAGCTGCTGGGCTTGCCGCCTGTGTGGGAAGGGGCAGAGCCGACCTAGGGGCAAGTTGGGCCTCTTCCTCTCCCTGCTGCCCTGAGGCTGCTGGGCCAAAGACGTCTAGGGCATCCAGCCCCTTACTGGTCCCTTCCCTCTGACGAGGCCCTCTGAGCTCCAGCACCTTGCAGTGTGGAGACAGCCCCTGCCAGCAACCTCCTATCCAAGGAGGCCTCAACCGAGGCCTAGGCCCAGGGGAAAGGCACCAGCGGGGATGAGCCAGTGGAGGCGCACGGGCATGTCTGGACCCAGTCCCCGCAGCCTGCCCCTTGGTGGGGCAGTACCCCCCGAGGCCAGGAAGGTCTGGGCAAGGCTGCGAGGGGCAGGGGCCCTGCTGGGTCGTGCCCCTGGCCTGTGGGGCGTCTGAGCACAACCGGCACTCTCCCGCTGGAAGACCTCCCCGTCTGCCTCCAAAGGCCGGTTTGCAAGCACTCCCGCCCGCTGTTCCCGCCAGGCACGCACAATGCTCCCAAGCCCGGGAGAAAAGCGCTTCGGGGTGGTGCTCTCTCCGGGCCCTTGCCCCTGAGCCTGGGGGCCAGGCAGTCGGAACACACTCCCAGGCCAAGGCAGAACGACATGCACACGTCTGTTCCTGCCCCCTACACCGGCAGAGAGTTCGGGGGAGCCAGAGACTGCCAGGCTGCTGCTGGGCTGGCTGCCTGTGTGGGACGGGGCAGAGCCGACCTAGGGGCAAGTTGGGCCTCTTGCTCTAACTGCTGGCCTGAGGCTGCTGGGTCAAAGAGGTCTTGGGCATCCAGCCCTTTGCTGGTCCCTTCCCTCTGACGAGGCCCTCTGAGCTCCAGCACCTTGCAGTGTGGAGACAGGCCCTGCCAGCAACCTCCTCTCCAAAGAGGCCTCAACCGAGGCCTACGCCCACGGGAAAAGCACCAGCGGGGATGATCCTGGGGCGGCGCACGGACATGTCTGGACCCAGTCCCCGCAGCCTGCCCCTTGGTGGGGCAGTACCCCCGGAGGCCAGGAAGGTCTGGGCAAGGCTGGCCAGGGGCAGGGGCCCTGCTGGGTCCTGCCCCTGGCCTGTGAGGCCTCTGAGCACAACCGGCCCTCTCCCACTGGAAGACCTCCCCAGCTGCCTCCAAAGTCCTGTTAGCAAACACTCCCGCCCGCTGTTCACGCCAGGCTCGCACAATGCTCCCAAGCCTGGGAGAAAAGCGCTTCGGGGTGGTGCTCTCTCCGGGCCCTTGCCCCTGAGCCTGGGGGCCAGGCAGTGGGTCCACACTCCCAGACCAAGGCAGAACCACATGCACACGTCTGTTCCTGACCCCTGCACCGGCAGAGAGCTCGGGGGAGCCAGAGTCTGTCAGGCAGGTGCTGGGCTGGCCGCCTGTGTGGGAAGGGGCAGAGCCGACCTAGGGGCAAGTTGGGCCTCTTACTCTCCCTGCTGCCCTGAGGCTGCTGGGCCAAAGAGGTCTTGGGCATCCAGCCCCTTGCTGGTCCCTTCCCTCTGACGAGGCCCTCTGAGCTCCAGCACCTTGCAGTGTGGAGACAGCCCCTGCCAGCAACCTCCTCTCCAATGAGGCCTCAACCGAGGCCTAGGCCCAGGGGAAAGGCACCAGCGGGGATGAGCCTGGGGAGGCGCCCGGGCATGTGTGGACCCAGTCCCCGCAGCCTGCCCCTTGGTGGGGCAGTACCCCCGGAGGCCAGGAAGGTCTGTGCAAGGCTGCCAGGGGCAGGGACAGCGCTGGGTCCTGCCCCTGGCCTGTGGGACGTCTGAGCACAACCGGCACTCTCCCGCTGGAAGACCTCCCCGTCTGCCTCCAAAGGCCGGTTTGCAAGCACTCCCGCCCGCTGTTCCCGCCAGGCACGCACAATGCTCCCAAGCCCGGGAGAAAAGCGCTTCGGGGTGGTGCTCTCTCCGGGCCCTTGCCCCTAAGCCTGCGGGCCAGGCAGGGGGAACACACTCCCAGGCCAAGACAGAACGACATGAACACGTCTGTTCCTGCCCCCTACACCGGCAGAGAGCTTGGGGGAGCCAGAGTCTCTCAGGCAGGTGCTGGGCTGGCCGCCTGTGTGGGAAGGGGCAGAGCCGACCTAGGGGCAAGTTGGGCCTCTTGCTCTCCCTGCTGCCCTGAGGCTGCTGGGCCAAAGACGTCTTGGGCATCCAGCCCTTTGCTGGTCCCTTCCCTCTGACGAGGCCCTCTGAGCTCCAGCACCTTGCAGTGTGGAGACAGCACCTGCCAGCAATCTCCTCTCCAAGGAGGCCTCAACCGAGGCCTAGGCCCAGGGGAAAGGCACCAGCGGGGATGAGCCTGGGGAGGCGCCCGGGCATGTCTGGACCCAGTCCCCGCAGCCTGCCCCTTGGTGGGGCAGTACCCCTGGAGGCCAGGAAGGTCTGGGCAAGGCTGACCAGGGGCAGGGGACCTGCTGGGTCCTGCCCCTGGCCTGTGGGGCCTCTGAGCACAACCGGCCCTCTCCCACTGGAAGACCTCCCCGGCTGCCTCCAAAGGCCGTTTTGCACGCACTCCCGCCCACTGTTCCCACCAAGCGCGCACAATGCTCCCAAGCCCGGGAGAAAAGCGCTTCGGGGTGGTGCTCTCTCCGGGCCCTTGCCCCTGAGCCTGGGGGCCAGGCAGGGGGTCCACACTCCCAGGCCAAGGCAGAACCACATGCACACGTCTGTTCCTGACCCCTGCACCGGCAGAGAGCTCGGGGGAGCCAGAGTCTGTCAGGCAGCTGCTGGGCTGGCCGCCTTTGTGGGAAGGGGCAGAGCCGACCTAGGGGCAAGTTGGGCCTCTTGCTCTCCCTGCTGCCCTGAGGCTGCTGGGCCAAAGAGGTCTTGGGCATCCAGCCCTTTGCTTGTCCCTTCCCTCTGACGAGGCCCTCTGAGCTCCAGCACCTTGCAGTGTGGAGACAGCCCCTGCCAGCAACCTCCTCTCCAAGGAGGCCTCAACCGAGGCCTAGGCCCAGGGGAAAGGCACCAGCGGGGATGAGCCTGGGGAGGCGCCCGGGCATGTCTGGACCCAGTCCCCGCAGCCTGCCCCTTGGTGGGGCAGTACCCCCGGAGGCCAGGAAGGTCTGGGCAAGGCTGGCCAGGGTCAGGGGCCCTGCTGGGTCCTGCCCCTGGCCTGTGGGGCCTCTGAGCACAACCGGCCCTCTCCCACTGGAAGACCTCCCCGGCTGCCTCCAAAGTCCTGTTTGCAAACACTCCCGCCCGCTGTTCACGCCAGGCTCGCACAATGCTCCCAAGACCGGGAGAAAAGCGCATTGGGGTGGTTCTCTCTCCGGGCCCTTGCCCCTGAGCCTGGGGGCAAGGCACGGGGAACACACTCCCTGGCCAAGGCAGAACCACATGCCCACGTCTGTTCCTGTCCCCTGCACCGGCAGAGAGCTTGGGGGAGCCAGAGTCTGGCAGGCAGCTGCTGGGTTGGCCGCCTGTGTGGGAAGGGGCAGTGCCGCCCGAGGGGCAAGTTGGGCCTCTTGCTCTCCCTGCTGCCCTGAGGCTGCTGGGCCAAAGACGTCTTGGGCATCCAGCCCCTTACTGGTCCCTTCCCTCTGACGAGGCCCTCTGAGCTCCAGCACCTTGCAGTGTGGAGACAGCCCCTGCCAGCAACCTCCTCTCCAAGGAGGCCTCAACCGAGGCCTAGGCCCAGGGGAAAGGCACCAGCGGGGATGAGCCAGGGGAGGCGCCCGAGCATGTCTGGACCCAGTCCCCGCAGCCTGCCCCTTGGTGGGGCAGTACCCCCGGAGGCCAGGAAGGTCTGGGCAAGGCTGGCCAGGGGCAGGGGCCCTGCTGCGTCCTGCCCCTGGCCTGTGGGGCCTCTGAGCACAACCGGCCCTCTCCCACTGGAAGACCTTCCCGGCTGCCTCCAAAGGCCGGTTTGCAAGCGCTCCCGCCCACTGTTCCCAGCAGGCGTGCACAATGCTCCCAAGCCCGGGAGAAAAGCGCTTCAGGGTGGTGCTCTCTCCGGGCCCTTGCCCCTGAGCCTGGGGTCAAGGCACGGTGTCCACACTCCCAGGCCAAGTCAGAACCACATGCACACGTCTGTTCCTGCCCCCTGCACCGGCAGAGAGCTCGGGGGAGCCAGAGTCTGTCAGGCAGCTGCTGGGCTGGCCGCCTGTGTGGGAAGGGGCAGAGCCGACCTAGGGGCAAGTTGGGCCTCTTCCTCTCCCTGCTGCCCTGAGGCTGCTGGGCCAAAGAGGTCTTGGGCATCCATCCCGTTGCTGGTCCCTTCCCTCTGACGAGGCCCTCTGAGCTCCAGCACCTTGCAGTGTGGAGACAATCCCTGCCAGCAACCTCCTCTCCAAGGAGGCCTCAACCGAGGCCTAGGCCCAGGGGAAAGGCACTAGCGGGGATGAGCCTGGGGAGGCGCCCGGGCATGTCTGGACCCATTCCCCGCAGCCTACCCCTTTGTGGGGCTGTAACCCCGGAGGCAGGAAGGTCTGGGCAAGGCTGGCCAGGGGCAGGGGCCCTGCTGGGTCCTGCCCCTGGCCTGTGGGGCCTCTGAGCACAACCGGCCCTCTCCCACTGGAAGACCTCCCCGGCTGCCTCCAAAGGCCGGTTTGCAAGCACTCCCGCCCACTGTTCCCACCAAGCGCGCACAATTCTCCCAAGCCCGGGAGAAAAGCGCTTCGGGGTGGTGCTCTCTCCGGGCCCTTGCCCCTGAACCTGGGGGCCAGGCAGTTGGTCCACACTCGGAGACCAAGGCAGAACCACATGCACACGTCTGTTCCTGACCCCTGCACCGGCAGAGAGCTCGGGGGAGCCAGAGTCTGTCAGGCAGCTGCTGGGCTGGCCGCCTGTGTGGGAAGGGGCAGAGCCGACCTAGGGGCAAGTTGGGCCTCTTCCTCTCCCTGCTGCCCTGAGGCTGCTGGGCCAAAGAGGTCTTGGGCATCCAGCCCCTTGCTGGTCCCTTCCCTCTGATGAGGCCCTCTGAGCTCCAGCACCTTGCAGTGTGGAGACAGCCCCTGCCAGCAACCTCCTCTCCAAGGAGGCCTCAACCGAGGCCTAGGCCTAGGGGAAAGGCACCAGCGGGGATGAGCCTGGGGAGGCGCCCGGCCATGTCTGGACCCAGTCCCCGCAGCCTGCCCCTTGGTGGGGCAGTACCCCCGGAAGCCAGGAAGGTCTCGGCAAGGCTGCCAGGGGCAGGGACACTGCTGGGTCCTGCCCCTGGTCTGTTGGGCGTCTGAACACAACCGGCACTCTCCCGCTGGAAGACCTCCCCGTCTGCCTCCAAAAGACGGTTTGCAAGCACTCCCACCCGCTGTTCCCCCAGGCACGCACAATGCTCCCAAGCCCGGGAGAAAAGCGCTTCGGGGTGTTGCTCTCTCCGGGCCCTTGCCCCTGAGCCTGGGGCCAGGCAGGGGGAACACACTCCCAGGCCAAGGGAGAACGACATGCACACGTCTGTTCCTGCCCCCTACACCGGCAGAGAGCTCGGGGGAGCCAGAGACTGCCAGGCTGCTGCTGGGCTGGCTGCCTGTGTGGGACGGGGCAGAGCCGACCTAGGGGCAAGTTGGGCCTCTTGCTCTCCCTGCTGCCCTGAGGCTGCTGGGTCAAAGAGGTCTTGGGCATCCAGCCCTTTGCTGGTGCCTTCCCTCTGACGAGGCCCTCTGAGCTCCAGCACCTTGCAGTGTGGAGACAGCCCCTGCCAGCAACCTCCTCTCCAAAGAGGCCTCAACCGAGGACTACACCCAGGGGAAAGGCACCAGCGGGGATGATCCTGGGGAGGCGCACGGACATGTCTGGACCCAGTCTCCGCTGCCTGCCCCTTGGTGGGGCAGTACCCCCGGAGTCCAGGAAGGTCTGGGGAAGTCTGGCCGGGGGCAGGGGCCCTGCTGGGTCCTGACACTGGCCTGTGGGGCCTCTGAGCACAACCGGCCCTCTCCCACTGGAAGACCTCCCCGGCTGCCTCCAAAGTCCTGTTTGCAAACACTCCCGCCCGCTGTTCACGTCAGGCTCGCACAATGCTCCCAAGCCCGGGAGAAAAGCACTTCGGAGTGGTGCTCTCTCCGGGCCCTTGCCCCTGAGCCTGGGGGCAAGGCAGGGGGAACACACTCCCAGACCAAGGCAGAAACACATGCACACGTCTGTTCCTGTCCCCTGCACCGGCAGAGAGCTTGGGGGAGCCAGAGTCTGTCAGGCAGGTGCTGGGTTGGCCGCCTGTGTGGGAAGGGGCAGAGCCGACCTAGGGGCAAGTTGGGCCTCTTGCTCTCCCTGCTGCCCTGAGGCTGCTGGGCCAAAGACGTCTTGGGCATCCAGCCCCTCACTGGTCCCTTCAATCTGACGAGGCCCTCTGAGCTCCAGCACCTTGCAGTGTGGAGACAGCCCCTGCCAGCAACCTCCTCTCCAAGGAGGCCTCAACCAAGGCCTAGGCCCAGGGGAAAGGCACCAGCGGGGATGAGCCAGGGGAGGCGCCCGAGCATGTCTGGACCCAGTTCCCGCAGCCTGCCCCTTGGTGGGGCAGTACCCCCGGAGGCCAGGAAGGTCTGGGCAAGGCTGGCCAGGGGCAGGGGCCCTGCTGGGTCCTGCCCCTGGCCTGTGGGGCCTCTGAGCACAACCGGCCCTCTCCCACTGAAAGACCTCCCCGGCTGCCTCCAAAGGCCGGTTTGCAAGCGCTACCGCCCACTGTTCCCAGCAGGCGTGCACAATGCTCCTAAGCCCGGGAGGAAAGCGCTTCAGGGTGGTGCTCTCTCTGGGCCCTTGCCCCTGAGCCTGGGGGCAAGGCAGGGTGTCCACACTCCCAGGCCAAGGCAGAACCACATGCACACGTCTGATCTGCCCCCTGCACCGGCAGAGAGCTCAGGGGAGCCAGAGTCTGTCAGGCAGCTGCTGGGCTGGCCGCCTGTGTGGGAAGTGGCAGAGCCGACCTAGGGGCAAGTTGGGCCTCTTGCTCTCCCTGCTGCCCTGAGGCTGCTGGGCCAAAGAGGTCTTGGGCCTCCAACCCCTTGCTGGTCCCTTCCCTCTGACGAGGCCCTCTGAGCTCCAGCACCTTGCAGTGTGGAGACAGCCCCTGCCAGCAACCTCCTCTCCAAGGAGGCCTAAACCGAGGCCTAGGCCCAGGGGAAAGGCACCAGCGGGGATGAGCCTGGGGAGGCGCCCGGACATGTATGGACCCAGTCCCCGCAGCCTGCCCCTTGGTGGGGCAGTACCCCTGGAGGCGAGGAAGGTCTGGGAAAGGCTGGCCAGGGGCAGGGGACCTGCTGGGTCCTGCCCCTGGCCTGTGGGGCCTCTGAGCACAACCGGCCCTCTCCCACTGGAAGACCTCCCCGGCTGCCTCCAAAGGCCGGTTTGCAAGCACTCCCGCCCACTGTTCCAACCAAGGGCGCACAACGCTCCCAAGCCCGGGAGAAAATCGCCTCGGGGTGGTGCTCTCTCCGGGCCCTTTCCCCTGAGCCTGGGGGCTAGGCAGGGGGTCCACAATCCCAGGCCAAGGCAGAACGACATGCACACGTCTGTTCCTGCCCCATGCACTGGCAGAGAGCTCGGGGGAGCCAGAGTCTTTCAGGCAGCTGCTGGGCTGGCCGCCTGTGTGGGAAGGGGCAGAGCCGACCTAGGGGCAAGTTGGGCCTCTTGCTCTCCCTGCTGCCCTGAGGCTGCTGGGACCAAAGAGATCTTGGGCATCCAGCCCCTTGCTTGTCCCTTCCCTCTGACGAGGCCCTCTGAGCTCCAGCACCTTGCAGTGTGGAGACAGCCCCTGCCAGCAACCTCCTCTCCAAGGAGGCCTCAACCGAGGCCTAGGACCAGGGGAAAGGCACCAGCGGGGATGAGCCTGGGGAGGCGCCCGGGCATGTCTGGACCCAGTCCCCGCAGCCTGCCCCTTGGTGGGGCAGTACCCCCGGAGGCCAGGAAGGTCTGGGCAAGGCTGGCCACGGGCAGGGGCCCTGCTGGGTCCTGCCCCTGGCCTGTGTGGCCTCTGAGCACAACCGGCCCTCTCCCACTGGAAGACTTCCCCGGCTGCCTCCAAAGGCCGGTTTGCCAACACTCCCGCCCGCTGTTCCCGCCAGGCACGCACAATTCTCCCAAGCCCGGGAGAAAAGCGCTTCGGGGTGTTGCTCTCTCCGGGCCCTTGCCCCTGAGCGTGGGGGCGAGGCAGTGGGTCCACACTCCCAGACCAACGCAGAACCACATGCACACGTCTTTTCCTGACCCCTGCACCGGCAGAGAGCTCGGGGGAGCCAGAGTCTGTCAGGCAGCTGCTGGGCTGGCCGCCTGTGTGGGAAGGGGCAGAGCCGACCTAGGGGCAAGTTGGGCCTCTTCCTCTCCCTGCTGCCCTGAGGCTGCTGGGCCAAAGAGGTCTTGAGCATCCAGTCCCTTGCTGGTCCCTTCCCTCTGACGAGGCCCTCTGAGCTCCAGCACCTTGCAGTGTGGAGACAGCCCCTGCCAGCAACCTCCTCTCCAAGGAGGCCTCAACCGAGGCCTAGGCCCAGGGGAAAGGCACCAGCGGGGATGAGCCTGGGGAGGCGCCCGGCCATGTCTGGACCCAGTCCCCGCAGCCTGCCCCTTGGTGGGGCAGTACCCCCGGAGGCCAGGAGGGTCTGGGCAAGGCTGCCAGGGGCAGGGACACTGCTGGGTCCTGCCCCTGGCCTGTGGGGCGTCTGAGCACAACCGGCACTCTCCCGCTGGAAGACCTCCCCGGCTGCCTCGAAAGGCCGGTTTGCAAGCACTCCCGCCCGCTGTTCCCGCCAGGCACGCACAATGCTCCCAAGCCCGGGAGAAAAGCGCTTCGGGGTGGTGCTCTCTCCGGGCCCTTGCCCCTGAGCCTGGGGGACAGGCAGGGGGAACTCACTCCCAGGTCAAGGCAGAACGACATGCACACGTCTGTTCCTGCCCCCTACACCGGCAGAGTGTTCGGGGTAGCCAGAGACTGCCAGGCTGCTGCTGGGCTGGCTGCCTGTGTGGGACGGGGTAGAGCCGACCTAGGGGCAAGTTGGGCCTCTTGCTCTCCCTGCTGCCCTGAGGCTGCTGGGTCAAAGAGGTCTTGGGCATCCAGCCCTTTGCTGGTCCTTTCCCTCTGACGAGGCCCTCTGAGCTCCAGCACCTTGCAGTGTGGAGACAGCCCCTGCCAGCAACCTCCTCTCCAAGGAGGCCTCAACCGAGGCCTAGGCCCAGGGGAAAGGCACCAGCGGGGATGAGCCAGGGGAGGCGCCCGAGCATGTCTGGACCCAGTCCCCGCAGCCTGCCCCTTGGTGGGGCAGTACCCCCGGAGGCCAGGAAGGTCTGGGCAAGGCTGGCCAGGGGCAGGGGCCCTGCTGCGTCCTGCCCCTGGCCTGTGGGGCCTCTGAGCACAACCGGCCCTCTCCCACTGGAAGACCTTCCCGGCTGCCTCCAAAGGCCGGTTTGCAAGCGCTCCCGCCCACTGTTCCCAGCAGGCGTGCACAATGCTCCCAAGCCCGGGAGAAAAGCGCTTCAGGGTGGTGCTCTCTCCGGGCCCTTGCCCCTGAGCCTGGGGTCAAGGCACGGTGTCCACACTCCCAGGCCAAGTCAGAACCACATGCACACGTCTGTTCCTGCCCCCTGCACCGGCAGAGAGCTCGGGGGAGCCAGAGTCTGTCAGGCAGCTGCTGGGCTGGCCGCCTGTGTGGGAAGGGGCAGAGCCGACCTAGGGGCAAGTTGGGCCTCTTCCTCTCCCTGCTGCCCTGAGGCTGCTGGGCCAAAGAGGTCTTGGGCATCCATCCCGTTGCTGGTCCCTTCCCTCTGACGAGGCCCTCTGAGCTCCAGCACCTTGCAGTGTGGAGACAATCCCTGCCAGCAACCTCCTCTCCAAGGAGGCCTCAACCGAGGCCTAGGCCCAGGGGAAAGGCACTAGCGGGGATGAGCCTGGGGAGGCGCCCGGGCATGTCTGGACCCATTCCCCGCAGCCTACCCCTTTGTGGGGCTGTAACCCCGGAGGCAGGAAGGTCTGGGCAAGGCTGGCCAGGGGCAGGGGCCCTGCTGGGTCCTGCCCCTGGCCTGTGGGGCCTCTGAGCACAACCGGCCCTCTCCCACTGGAAGACCTCCCCGGCTGCCTCCAAAGGCCGGTTTGCAAGCACTCCCGCCCACTGTTCCCACCAAGCGCGCACAATTCTCCCAAGCCCGGGAGAAAAGCGCTTCGGGGTGGTGCTCTCTCCGGGCCCTTGCCCCTGAACCTGGGGGCCAGGCAGTTGGTCCACACTCGGAGACAAAGGCAGAACCACATGCACACGTCTGTTCCTGACCCCTGCACCGGCAGAGAGCTCGGGGGAGCCAGAGTCTGTCAGGCAGCTGCTGGGCTGGCCGCCTGTGTGGGAAGGGGCAGAGCCGACCTAGGGGCAAGTTGGGCCTCTTCCTCTCCCTGCTGCCCTGAGGCTGCTGGGCCAAAGAGGTCTTGGGCATCCAGCCCCTTGCTGGTCCCTTCGCTCTGATGAGGCCCTCTGAGCTCCAGCACCTTGCAGTGTGGAGACAGCCCCTGCCAGCAACCTCCTCTCCAAGGAGGCCTCAACCGAGGCCTAGGCCTAGGGGAAAGGCACCAGCGGGGATGAGCCTGGGGAGGCGCCCGGCCATGTCTGGACCCAGTCCCCGCAGCCTGCCCCTTGGTGGGGCAGTACCCCCGGAAGCCAGGAAGGTCTCGGCAAGGCTGCCAGGGGCAGGGACACTGCTGGGTCCTGCCCCTGGTCTGTTGGGCGTCTGAACACAACCGGCACTCTCCCGCTGGAAGACCTCCCCGTCTGCCTCCAAAAGACGGTTTGCAAGCACTCCCACCCGCTGTTCCCCCAGGCACGCACAATGCTCCCAAGCCCGGGAGAAAAGCGCTTCGGGGTGGTGCTCTCTCCGGGCCCTTGCCCCTGAGCCTGGGGCCAGGCAGGGGGAACACACTCCCAGGCCAAGGGAGAACGACATGCACACGTCTGTTCCTGCCCCCTACACCGGCAGAGAGCTCGGGGGAGCCAGAGACTGCCAGGCTGCTGCTGGGCTGGCTGCCTGTGTGGGACGGGGCAGAGCCGACCTAGGGGCAAGTTGGGCCTCTTGCTCTCCCTGCTGCCCTGAGGCTGCTGGGTCAAAGAGGTCTTGGGCATCCAGCCCTTTGCTGGTGCCTTCCCTCTGACGAGGCCCTCTGAGCTCCAGCACCTTGCAGTGTGGAGACAGCCCCTGCCAGCAACCTCCTCTCCAAAGAGGCCTCAACCGAGGACTACACCCAGGGGAAAGGCACCAGCGGGGATGATCCTGGGGAGGCGCACGGACATGTCTGGACCCAGTCTCCTCTGCCTGCCCCTTGGTGGGGCAGTACCCCCGGAGTCCAGGAAGGTCTGGGGAAGTCTGGCCGGGGGCAGGGGCCCTGCTGGGTCCTGACACTGGCCTGTGGGGCCTCTGAGCACAACCGGCCCTCTCCCACTGGAAGACCTCCCCGGCTGCCTCCAAAGTCCTGTTTGCAAACACTCCCGCCCGCTGTTCACGTCAGGCTCGCACAATGCTCCCAAGCCCGGGAGAAAAGCACTTCGGAGTGGTGCTCTCTCCGGGCCCTTGCCCCTGAGCCTGGGGGCAAGGCAGGGGGAACACACTCCCAGGCCAAGGCAGAAACACATGCACACGTCTGTTCCTGTCCCCTGCACCGGCAGAGAGCTTGGGGGAGCCAGAGTCTGTCAGGCAGGTGCTGGGTTGGCCGCCTGTGTGGGAAGGGGCAGAGCCGACCTAGGGGCAAGTTGGGCCTCTTGCTCTCCCTGCTGCCCTGAGGCTGCTGGGCCAAAGACGTCTTGGGCATCCAGCCCCTCACTGGTCCCTTCAATCTGACGAGGCCCTCTGAGCTCCAGCACCTTGCAGTGTGGAGACAGCCCCTGCCAGCAACCTCCTCTCCAAGGAGGCCTCAACCAAGGCCTAGGCCCAGGGGAAAGGCACCAGCGGGGATGAGCCAGGGGAGGCGCCCGAGCATGTCTGGACCCAGTTCCCGCAGCCTGCCCCTTGGTGGGGCAGTACCCCCGGAGGCCAGGAAGGTCTGGGCAAGGCTGGCCAGGGGCAGGGGCCCTGCTGGGTCCTGCCCCTGGCCTGTGGGGCCTCTGAGCACAACCGGCCCTCTCCCACTGAAAGACCTCCCCGGCTGCCTCCAAAGGCCGGTTTGCAAGCGCTACCGCCCACTGTTCCCAGCAGGCGTGCACAATGCTCCTAAGCCCGGGAGGAAAGCGCTTCAGGGTGGTGCTCTCTCTGGGCCCTTGCCCCTGAGCCTGGGGGCAAGGCAGGGTGTCCACACTCCCAGGCCAAGGCAGAACCACATGCACACGTCTGATCTGCCCCCTGCACCGGCAGAGAGCTCAGGGGAGCCAGAGTCTGTCAGGCAGCTGCTGGGCTGGCCGCCTGTGTGGGAAGTGGCAGAGCCGACCTAGGGGCAAGTTGGGCCTCTTGCTCTCCCTGCTGCCCTGAGGCTGCTGGGCCAAAGAGGTCTTGGGCCTCCAACCCCTTGCTGGTCCCTTCCCTCTGACGAGGCCCTCTGAGCTCCAGCACCTTGCAGTGTGGAGACAGCCCCTGCCAGCAACCTCCTCTCCAAGGAGGCCTAAACCGAGGCCTAGGCCCAGGGGAAAGGCACCAGCGGGGATGAGCCTGGGGAGGCGCCCGGACATGTATGGACCCAGTCCCCGCAGCCTGCCCCTTGGTGGGGCAGTACCCCTGGAGGCGAGGAAGGTCTGGGAAAGGCTGGCCAGGGGCAGGGGACCTGCTGGGTCCTGCCCCTGGCCTGTGGGGCCTCTGAGCACAACCGGCCCTCTCCCACTGGAAGACCTCCCCGGCTGCCTCCAAAGGCCGGTTTGCAAGCACTCCCGCCCACTGTTCCAACCAAGGGCGCACAACGCTCCCAAGCCCGGGAGAAAATCGCCTCGGGGTGGTGCTCTCTCCGGGCCCTTTCCCCTGAGCCTGGGGGCTAGGCAGGGGGTCCACAATCCCAGGCCAAGGCAGAACGACATGCACACGTCTGTTCCTGCCCCATGCACTGGCAGAGAGCTCGGGGGAGCCAGAGTCTTTCAGGCAGCTGCTGGGCTGGCCGCCTGTGTGGGAAGGGGCAGAGCCGACCTAGGGGCAAGTTGGGCCTCTTGCTCTCCCTGCTGCCCTGAGGCTGCTGGGACCAAAGAGATCTTGGGCATCCAGCCCCTTGCTTGTCCCTTCCCTCTGACGAGGCCCTCTGAGCTCCAGCACCTTGCAGTGTGGAGACAGCCCCTGCCAGCAACCTCCTCTCCAAGGAGGCCTCAACCGAGGCCTAGGACCAGGGGAAAGGCACCAGCGGGGATGAGCCTGGGGAGGCGCCCGGGCATGTCTGGACCCAGTCCCCGCAGCCTGCCCCTTGGTGGGGCAGTACCCCCGGAGGCCAGGAAGGTCTGGGCAAGGCTGGCCACGGGCAGGGGCCCTGCTGGGTCCTGCCCCTGGCCTGTGTGGCCTCTGAGCACAACCGGCCCTCTCCCACTGGAAGACTTCCCCGGCTGCCTCCAAAGGCCGGTTTGCCAACACTCCCGCCCGCTGTTCCCGCCAGGCACGCACAATTCTCCCAAGCCCGGGAGAAAAGCGCTTCGGGGTGTTGCTCTCTCCGGGCCCTTGCCCCTGAGCGTGGGGGCGAGGCAGTGGGTCCACACTCCCAGACCAACGCAGAACCACATGCACACGTCTTTTCCTGACCCCTGCACCGGCAGAGAGCTCGGGGGAGCCAGAGTCTGTCAGGCAGCTGCTGGGCTGGCCGCCTGTGTGGGAAGGGGCAGAGCCGACCTAGGGGCAAGTTGGGCCTCTTCCTCTCCCTGCTGCCCTGAGGCTGCTGGGCCAAAGAGGTCTTGAGCATCCAGTCCCTTGCTGGTCCCTTCCCTCTGACGAGGCCCTCTGAGCTCCAGCACCTTGCAGTGTGGAGACAGCCCCTGCCAGCAACCTCCTCTCCAAGGAGGCCTCAACCGAGGCCTAGGCCCAGGGGAAAGGCACCAGCGGGGATGAGCCTGGGGAGGCGCCCGGCCATGTCTGGACCCAGTCCCCGCAGCCTGCCCCTTGGTGGGGCAGTACCCCCGGAGGCCAGGAGGGTCTGGGCAAGGCTGCCAGGGGCAGGGACACTGCTGGGTCCTGCCCCTGGCCTGTGGGGCGTCTGAGCACAACCGGCACTCTCCCGCTGGAAGACCTCCCCGGCTGCCTCGAAAGGCCGGTTTGCAAGCACTCCCGCCCGCTGTTCCCGCCAGGCACGCACAATGCTCCCAAGCCCGGGAGAAAAGCGCTTCGGGGTGGTGCTCTCTCCGGGCCCTTGCCCCTGAGCCTGGGGGACAGGCAGGGGGAACTCACTCCCAGGTCAAGGCAGAACGACATGCACACGTCTGTTCCTGCCCCCTACACCGGCAGAGTGTTCGGGGGAGCCAGAGACTGCCAGGCTGCTGCTGGGCTGGCTGCCTGTGTGGGACGGGGTAGAGCCGACCTAGGGGCAAGTTGGGCCTCTTGCTCTCCCTGCTGCCCTGAGGCTGCTGGGTCAAAGAGGTCTTGGGCATCCAGCCCTTTGCTGGTCCTTTCCCTCTGACGAGGCCCTCTGAGCTCCAGCACCTTGCAGTGTGCAGACAGCCCCTGCCGGCAACCTCCTCTCCAAGGAGGCCTCAACCGAGGCCTAGGACCAGGGGAAAGGCACCAGCGGGGATGAGCCTGGGGAGGCGCCCGGGCATGTCTGGACCTAGGCCCCGCAGCCTGCCCCTTGGTGGGGCAGTACCCCCGGAGGCCAGGAAGGTCTGGGCAAGGCTGGCCAGGGGCAGGGGCCCTGCTGGGTCCTGCCCCTGGCCTGTGAGGCCTCTGAGCACAACTGGCACTCTCCCGCTGGAAGACCTCCCCGGCTGCCTCCAAAGGCTGGTTTGCAAGCACTCAATCCCGCTGTTCACGCCAGCTGCGCACAATGCTCCCAAGCCCGGGAGAAAAGCATTTTGGGGTGGTGCTCACTCCGGGCTTTGGAAGACCTCCCCGGCTGCCTCCAAGGCCGGTTTGCAAGCACTTCTGCCTGCTGTTCCCGCCACCCGCGCACAATGCTCCCAAGCCCGGGAGAAAAGCGTTTCGGGGTGGTGTTCTCTCTGGGCCCAAGAAAGACCTCCCGGGCTGCCCCCAAATGCCGGTTTGCAAGCACTCCCACTCGCTGTTCCCGCCATCCGTGCAAATGCTCCAAGCCCAGGAGAAAAGCCCTTCAGGGTGGTGCTCTCTCCCGGCACTTGGAAGACCTCCCCGGCTGCCTCCAAAGGCTGGATTTCAAGTACTCCCTCCCGCTGTCCCGCCAGCCACACACAATGCTCCCAATCACGGGAGAAAAGCGCTTCGGGGTGGTGCTCTCTACGGGCCCTTGGAAGACCTCCCCGTTTGTCTCCAAAGGCCGGTTTGCAAGCACTCATGCCCGCTGTTCCCGCCAGCCGCGCACAATGCTCCCAAGCCTAGGAGAAAAGCGCTTCGGGGTGGTGCTCTCTCCCGGCCCTTGGAAGACCTCCCCGGCTGCCTCCAAAGGCCGGTTTGCAAGCACTCAATCCCGCTGTTCCCGCCAGCCGCGCACAATGCTCCCAAGCCCGGGAGAAAAGCGCTTCGGGGTGGTGCTCTCTCCCGGCCCTTGGAAGACCTCCCCGGCTGCCTCCAAAGGCTGGTTTTCAAGAACTCCCTCCCGCTGACCCGCCAGCCGCACACAATGCTCCCAAGCCCGGGAGAAAAGCATTTTGGGGTGGTCTCTCTCGGGCCCTTGGAAGACTCCCCGGCTGCCTCTAAAGGCCGGTTTGCAAGCACTCATGTCCTCTGTTCCCGACAGCCGCGAACAATGCTCCCAATTCCGTGAGAAAAGTGCTTCGGGATGGTGCTCTCTCCGGGCCCTTGGAAGACCTCCCAAGCTGCCTCCAAAGGCCGGTTTGCAAGCACGCCCGCCCGCTGTTCCCGCCAGCCTCGCACAATGCTCCCAAGACCGGGAGAAAAGCGCTTCGGGGTGGTGTTCTCTCCGTGCCAATGGAGGACCTCCCTGGCTGCCCCCAAAGGCCGGTTTGCAAGCACTCCCACTCGCTGTTCCCGCCAGCCATGCACAATCCTCCAAAACCCCGGAGAAAAGCGCTTAGGGGTGGTGTTCTCTCCGTGCCCATGGAAGACCTCCCGGGGTGCCCCCAAAGGCCGGTTTGGAAGCACTCCCACTCGCTGTTCCCGCCATCCGCGCACAATGCTCCCAAGCCCGGGAGAAAAGCATTTTGGGGTGGTGCTCACACCGGGCCCTGGAAGACCTCCCCGGCTGCCTCCAAAGGACGGTTTTCAAGCACTCCTGCCTGCTGTTCCCGCCACCCGCGCACAATGCTCCCAAGCCCGGGAGAAAAGCGCTTCGGGGTGGTGCTCTCTACAGGCCCTTGGAAGACCTCCCCGGCTGCCTCCAAAGGCCTGTTTGCAAGGACTCCTTCCTGCTGTTCCCGCCATCCGCGCACAATGCTCCCAAGCCCGGGAGAAAAGCATTTTGGGGTGGTGCTCACACCGGGCCCTGGAAGACCTCCCCGGCTGCCTCCAAAGGACGGTTTTCAAGCACTCCTGCCTGCTGTTCCCGCCACCCGCGCAGAATGCTCCCAAGCGCGGGAGAAAAGCGCTTCGGGGTGGTGCTCTCTACAGGCCCTTGGAAGACCTCCCCGGCTGCCTCCAAAGGCCGGTTTGCAAGCACTCCCGCCCGCTGTTCCGGCCAGGCACGCACAATGCTCCCAAGCCCGGGAGAAAAGCGCTTCGGGGTGGTGCTCTCTCCGGGCCCTTGCCCCTGAGCCTGGGGGCCAGGCAGTTGGAACACACTCCCAGGCCAAGGCAGAACGACATGCACACGTCTGTTCCTGCCCCCTACACCGGCAGAGAGCTCGGGGGAGCCAGAGACTGCCAGGCTGCTGCTGGGCTGGCTGCCTGTGTGGGATGGGGCAGAGCCGATCTAGGGGCAAGTTGGGCCTCTTGCTCTAACTGCTGGCCTGAGGCTGCTGCGTCAAAGAGGTCTTGGGCATCCAGCCCTTTGCTGGTCCCTTCCCTCTGACGAGGCCCTCTGAGCTCCAGCACCTTGCAGTGTGGAGACAGCCCCTGCCAGCAACCTCCTCTCCAAAGAGGCCTCAACCGAGGCCTACGCCCAGGGGAAAAGCACCAGCGGGGATGATCCTGGGGCGGCGCACGGACATGTCTGGACCCAGTCCCCGCAGCCTGCCCCTTGGTGGGGCAGTACCCCCGGAGGCCAGGAAGGTCTGGGCAAGGCTGGCCAGGGGCAGGGGCCCTGCTGGGTCCTGCCCCTGGCCTGTGAGGCCTCTGAGCACAACCGGCCCTCTCCCACTGGAAGACCTCCCCAGCTGCCTCCAAAGTCCTGTTTGCAAACACTCCCGCCCGCTGTTCACGCCAGGCTCGCACAATGCTCCCAAGCCCGGGAGAAAAGCGCTTCGGGGTGGTGCTCTCTCCGGGCCCTTGCCCCTGAGCCTGGGGGCCAGGCAGTGGGTCCACACTCCCAGACCAAGGCAGAACCACATGCACACGTCTGTTCCTGACCCCTGCACCGGCAGAGAGCTCGGGGGAGCCAGAGTCTGTCAGGCAGGTGCTGGGCTGGCCGCCTGTGTGGGAAGGGGCAGAGCCGACCTAGGGGCAAGTTGGGCCTCTTCCTCTCCCTGCTGCCCTGAGGCTGCTGGGCCAAAGACGTCTTGGGCATCCAGCCCCTTGCTGGTCCCTTCCCTCTGACGAGGCCCTCTGAGCTCCAGCACCTTGCAGTGTGGAGACAGCCCCTGCCAGCAACCTCCTCTCCAATGAGGCCTCAACCGAGGCCTAGGCCCAGGGGAAAGGCACCAGCGGGGATGAGCCTGGGGAGGCGCCCGGGCATGTCTGGACCCAGTCCCCGCAGCCTGCCCCTTGGTGGGGCAGTACCCCCGGAGGCCAGGAAGGTCTGTGCAAGGCTGCCAGGGGCAGGGACAGCGCTGGGTCCTGCCCCTGGCCTGTGGGACGTCTGAGCACAACCGGCACTCTCCCGCTGGAAGACCTCCCCGTCTGCCTCGAAAGGCCGGTTTGCAAGCACTCCCGCCCGCTGTTCCCGCCAGGCACGCACAATGCTCCCAAGCCCGGGAGAAAAGCGCTTTGGGGTGGTGCTCTCTCCGGGCCCTTGCCCCTGAGCCTGGGGGCCAGGCAGTGGGTCCACACTCCCAGACCAAGGCAGAACCACATGCACACGTCTGTTCCTGCCCCCTGCACCGGCAGAGAGCTCGGGGGAGCCAGAGTCTGTCAGGCAGCTGCTGGGCTGGCCGCCTTTGTGGGAAGGGGCAGAGCCGACCTAGGGGCAAGTTGGGCCTCTTGCTCTCCCTGCTGCACTGAGGCTGCTGGGCCAAAGAGGTCTTGGGCATCCAGCCCTTTGCTTGTCCCTTCCCTCTGACGAGACCCTCTGAGCTCCAGCACCTTGCAGTGTGGAGACAGCCCCTGCCAGCAACCTCCTCTCCAAGGAGGCCTCAACCGAGACCTAGGACCAGGGGAAAGGCACCAGCGGGGATGAGCTTGGGGAGGCGCCCGGGCATGTCTGGACCCAGACCCCGCAGCCTGCCCCTTGGTGGGGCAGTACCCCCGGAGGCCAGGAAGGTCTGGGAAAGGCTGGCCAGGGGCAGGGGACCTGCTGGGTCCTGCGCCTGGCCTGTGGGGCCTCTGAGCACACCCGGCCCTCTCCCACTGGAAGACCTCCCCGGCTGCCTCCAAAGTCCTGTTTGCCAACACTCCCACCCGCCGGTGTTCACGCCAGACTTGCACAATGCTCCCAAGCCCGGGAGAAAAGCGCTTCGGGGTGGTGCTCTCTCCGGGCCCTTGCCCCTGAGCCTGGGGGCAAGGCATGGGGAACACACTCCCAGGCCAAGGCAGAACCACATGCCCACGTCTGTTCCTGTCCCCTGCACCGGCAGAGAGCTTGGGGGAGCCAGAGTCTGTCAGGCAGCTGCTGGGTTGGCCGCCTGTGTGGGAAGGGGCAGAGCCGCCCTAGGGGCAAGTTGGGCCTCTTGCTCTCCCTGCTGCCCTGAGGCTGCTGGGCCAAAGACGTCTTGGGCATCCAGCCCCTTACTGGTCCCTTCCCTCTGACGAGGCCCTCTGAGCTCCAGCACCTTGCAGTGTGGAGACAGCCCCTGCCAGCAACCTCCTCTCCAAGGAGGCCTCAACCGAGGCCTAGGCCCAGGGGAAAGGCACCAGCGGGGATGAGCCAGGGGAGGCGCCCGAGCATGTCTGGACCCAGTCCCCGCAGCCTGCCCCTTGGTGGGGCAGTACCCCCGGAGGCCAGGAAGGTCTGGGTAAGGCTGGCCAGGGGCAGGGGCCCTGCTGGGTCCTGCCCCTGGCCGGTGGGGCCTCTGAGCACAACCGGCCCTCTCCCACTGGAAGACCTCCCCGGCTGCCTCCAAAGGCCGGTTTGCAAGCGTTCCCGGCCACTGTTACCAGCAGGCGGGCACAATGCTCCTAAGCCCGTAAGAAAAGCGCTTCAGGGTGGTGCTCTCTCTGGGCCCTTTCCCCTGAGCCTGGGGGCAAGGCAGGGTGTCCACACTCCCAGGCCAAGGCAGAACCACATGCACACGTCTGATCTGCCCCCTGCACCGGCAGAGAGCTCGGGGGAGCCAGAGTCTGTCAGGCAGCTGCTGGGCTGGCCGCCTGTGTGGGAAGTGGCAGAGCCGACCTAGGGGCAAGTTGGGCCTCTTGCTCTCCCTGCTGCCCTGAGGCTGCTGGGCCAAAGACGTCTTGGGCATCCAGCCCCTTGCTGGTCCCTTCCCTCTGACGAGGCCCTCTGAGCTCCAGCACCTTGCAGTGTGGAGACAGCCCCTGCCAGCAACCTCCTCTCCAAGGAGGCCTCAACCGAGGCCTAGGCCCAGGGGAAAGGCACCAGCGGGGATGAGCCTGGGGAGGCGCCCGGGCATGTCTGGACCCAGTCCCCGCAGCCTGCCCCTTGGTGGGGCAGTACCCCCGGAGGCCAGGAAGGTCTGGGCAAGGCTGGCCAGGGGCAGGGGCCCTGCTGGGTCCTGCCCCTGGCCTGTGGTGCCTCTGAGCACAACCGGCCCTCTCCCACTGGAAGAAATCCCCGGCTGCCTCCAAAGGCCAGTTTGCCAACACTCCCGCCCGCTGTTCCCGCCAGGCAAGCACAATGCTCCCAAGCCCGGGAGAAAAGCGCTTCGGGGTGGTGCTCTCCTCGGGCCCTTGCCCCTGAGCCTGGGGGCCAGGCAGTTGGTCCACACTCCCAGACCAAGGCAGAACCACATGCACACGTCTGTTCCTGACCCCTGCACCGGCAGAGAGCTCAGGGGAGCCAGAGTCTGTCAGGCAGCTGCTGGGCTGGCCGCCTGTGTGGGAAGGGGCAGAGCCAACCTAGGGGCAAGTTGGGCCTCTTCCTCTCCCTGCTGCCCTGAGGCTGCTGGGCCAAAGAGGTCTTGGGCATCCAGCCCCTTGCTGGTCCCTTCCCTCTGACGAGGCCCTTTGAGCTCCAGCACCTTGCAGTGTGGAGACAGCCCCTGCCAGCAACATCCTCTCCAAGGAGGCCTCAAACGAGGCCTAGGCCCAGGGGAAAGGCACCAGCGGGGATGAGCCTGGGGAGGCGCCCGGGCATGTCTGGACCCAGTCCCCGCAGCCTGCCCCTTGGTGGGGCAGTACCCCCGGAGGCCAGGAAGATCTGGGCAAGCCTGGCCAGGGGCAGGGGCCCTGCTGGGTCCTCCCCATGGCCTGTGGGGCCTCTGAGCACAACCGGCCCTCTCCCACTGGAAGACCTCCCCGGCTGCCTCCAAAGGCCAGTTTGCCAACACTCCTGCCCGCTCTTCCCGCCAGGCACGCACAATGCTCCCAAGCCCGGGAGAAAAGCGCTTCGGGGTGGTGCTCTCTCCGGGCCCTTGCCCCTGAGCCTGTGGGCAAGGCAGGGGGAACACACTCCCAGACCAAGGCAGAAACACATGCACACGTCTGGTCCTGACCCCGGCACCGGCAGAGAGCTCGGGGGAGCCAGAGTCTCTCAGGCAGGTGCTGGGCTGGCCGCCTGTGTGGGAAGGGGCAGAGCCGACCTAAGGGCAAGTTGGGCCTCTTGCTCTCCCTGCTGCCCTGAGGCTGCAGGGCCAAAGACGTCTTGGGCATCCAGCCCCTTACTGGTCCCTTCCCTCTGACGAGGCCCTCTGAGCTCCAGCACCTTGCAGTGTGGAGACAGCCCCTGCCAGCAATCTCCTCTCCAAGGAGGCCTCAACCGAGGCCTAGGCCCAGGGGAAAGGCACCAGCGGGGTTGAGCCAGGGGAGGCGCCCGGGCATGTCTGGACCCTGTCCCCGCAGCCTGCCCCTTGGTGGGGCAGTACCCCCGGAGGCCAGGAAGGTCTGGGCAAGGCTGGCCAGGGGCAGGGGCCCTGCTGGGTCCTGCCCCTGGCCTGTGGGGCCTCTGAGCACAACCGGCCCTCTCCCACTGGTAGACCTCCACGGCTGCCTCCAAAGTCCTGTTTGCAAACACTCCCGCCCGCTGTTCACGCCAGGCTCGCACAATGCTCCCAAGCCCGGGAGAAAAGCGCATTGGGGTGGTGCTCTCTCCGGGCCCTTGCCCCTGAGCCTGGGGGCAAGGCAGGGGGAACACACTCCCAGGCCAAGGCAGAACCACATGCCCACGTCTGTTCCTGTCCCCTGCACCGGCAGAGCGCTTGGGGGAGCCAGAGTGTGTCAGGCAGCTGCTGGGTTGGCCGCCTGTGTGGGAAGGGGCAGAGCCGCCCTAGGGGCAAGTTGGGCCTCTTGCTCTCCCTGCTGCCCTGAGGCTGCTGGGCCAAAGACGTCTTGGGCATCCAGCCCCTTACTGGTCCCTTCCCTCTGACGAGGCCCTCTGAGCTCCAGCACCTTGCAGTGTGGAGACAGCCCCTGCCAGCAACCTCCTCTCCAAGGAGGCCTCAACCGAGGCCTAGGCCCAGGGGAAAGGCACCAGCGGGGATGAGCCTGGGGAGGCGCCCGGGCATGTCTGGACCCAGGCCCCGCAGCCTGCCCCTTGGTGGGGCAGTACCCCCGGAGGCCAGGAAGGTCTGGGCAAGGCTGGCCAGGGGCAGGGGCCCTGCTGCGTCCTGCCCCTGGCCTGTGGGGCCTCTGAGCACAACCGGCCCTCTCCCACTGGAAGACCTCCCCGGCTGCCTCCAAAGGCCGGTTTGCAAGCGCTCCCGCCCACTGTTCCCAGCAGGCGTGCACAATGCTCCCAAGCTCGGGAGAAAAGCGCTTCAGGGTGGTGCTCTCTCCGGGCCCTTGCCCCTGAGCCTGGGGGCAAGGCAGGGTGTCCACACTCCCAGGACAAGGCAGAACCACATGCACACGTCTGATCTGCCCCCTGCACCGGCAGAGAGCTCGGGGGAGCCAGAGTCTGTCAGGCAGCTGCTGGGCTGGCCGCCTGTGTGGGAAGGGGCAGAGCCGACCTAGGGGCAAGTTGGGCCTCTTGCTCTCCCTGCTGCCCTGAGGCTGCTGGGCCAAAGAGGTCTTGGGCATCCAGCCCCTTGCTTGTCCCTTCCCTCTGACGAGGCCCTCTGAGCTCCAGCACCTTGCAGTGTGGAGACAGCCCCTGCCAGCAACCTCCTCTCCAAGGAGGCCTCAACCGAGGCCTAGGACCAGGGGAAAGGCACCAGCGGGGATGAGCCTGGGGAGGCGCCCGGGCATGTCTGGACCCAGTCCCCGCAGCCTGCCCCTTGGTGGGGCAGTACCCCCGGAGGCCAGGAAGGTCTGGGCAAGGCTGGCCACGGGCAGGGGCCCTGCTGGGTCCTGCCCCTGGCCTGTGTGGCCTCTGAGCACAACCGGCCCTCTCCCACTGGAAGACTTCCCCGGCTGCCTCCAAAGGCCGGTTTGCCAACACTCCCGCCCGCTGTTCCCGCCAGGCACGCACAATTCTCCCAAGCCCGGGAGAAAAGCGCTTCGGGGTGTTGCTCTCTCCGGGCCCTTGCCCCTGAGCGTGGGGGCGAGGCAGTGGGTCCACACTCCCAGACCAACGCAGAACCACATGCACACGTCTTTTCCTGACCCCTGCACCGGCAGAGAGCTCGGGGGAGCCAGAGTCTGTCAGGCAGCTGCTGGGCTGGCCGCCTGTGTGGGAAGGGGCAGAGCCGACCTAGGGGCAAGTTGGGCCTCTTCCTCGCCCTGCTGCCCTGAGGCTGCTGGGCCAAAGAGGTCTTGGGCATCCAGTCCCTTGCTGGTCCCTTCCCTCTGACGAGGCCCTCTGAGCTCCAGCACCTTGCAGTGTGGAGACAGCCCCTGCCAGCAACCTCCTCTCCAAGGAGGCCTCAACCGAGGCCTAGGCCCAGGGGAAAGGCACCAGCGGGGATGAGCCTGGGGAGGCGCCCGGCCATGTCTGGACCCAGTCCCCGCAGCCTGCCCCTTGGTGGGGCAGTACCCCCGGAGGCCAGGAGGGTCTGGGCAAGGCTGCCAGGGGCAGGGACACTGCTGGGTCCTGCCCCTGGCCTGTGGGGCGTCTGAGCACAACCGGCACTCTCCCGCTGGAAGACCTCCCCGGCTGCCTCGAAAGGCCGGTTTGCAAGCACTCCCGCCCGCTGTTCCCGCCAGGCACGCACAATGCTCCCAAGCCCGGGAGAAAAGCGCTTCGGGGTGGTGCTCTCTCCGGGCCCTTGCCCCTGAGCCTGGGGGACAGGCAGGGGGAACTCACTCCCAGGTCAAGGCAGAACGACATGCACACGTCTGTTCCTGCCCCCTACACCGGCAGAGTGTTCGGGGGAGCCAGAGACTGCCAGGCTGCTGCTGGGCTGGCTGCCTGTGTGGGACGGGGTAGAGCCGACCTAGGGGCAAGTTGGGCCTCTTGCTCTCCCTGCTGCCCTGAGGCTGCTGGGTCAAAGAGGTCTTGGGCATCCAGCCCTTTGCTGGTCCTTTCCCTCTGACGAGGCCCTCTGAGCTCCAGCACCTTGCAGTGTGCAGACAGCCCCTGCCGGCAACCTCCTCTCCAAGGAGGCCTCAACCGAGGCCTAGGACCAGGGGAAAGGCACCAGCGGGGATGAGCCTGGGGAGGCGCCCGGGCATGTCTGGACCTAGGCCCCGCAGCCTGCCCCTTGGTGGGGCAGTACCCCCGGAGGCCAGGAAGGTCTGGGCAAGGCTGGCCAGGGGCAGGGGCCCTGCTGGGTCCTGCCCCTGGCCTGTGAGGCCTCTGAGCACAACTGGCACTCTCCCGCTGGAAGACCTCCCCGGCTGCCTCCAAAGGCTGGTTTGCAAGCACTCAATCCCGCTGTTCACGCCAGCTGCGCACAATGCTCCCAAGCCCGGGAGAAAAGCATTTTGGGGTGGTGCTCACTCCGGGCTTTGGAAGACCTCCCCGGCTGCCTCCAAGGCCGGTTTGCAAGCACTTCTGCCTGCTGTTCCCGCCACCCGCGCACAATGCTCCCAAGCCCGGGAGAAAAGCGTTTCGGGGTGGTGTTCTCTCTGGGCCCAAGAAAGACCTCCCGGGCTGCCCCCAAATGCCGGTTTGCAAGCACTCCCACTCGCTGTTCCCGCCATCCGTGCAAATGCTCCAAGCCCAGGAGAAAAGCCCTTCAGGGTGGTGCTCTCTCCCGGCACTTGGAAGACCTCCCCGGCTGCCTCCAAAGGCTGGATTTCAAGTACTCCCTCCCGCTGTCCCGCCAGCCGCACACAATGCTCCCAATCACGGGAGAAAAGCGCTTCGGGGTGGTGCTCTCTACGGGCCCTTGGAAGACCTCCCCGTTTGTCTCCAAAGGCCGGTTTGCAAGCACTCATGCCCGCTGTTCCCGCCAGCCGCGCACAATGCTCCCAAGCCTAGGAGAAAAGCGCTTCGGGGTGGTGCTCTCTCCCGGCCCTTGGAAGACCTCCCCGGCTGCCTCCAAAGGCCGGTTTGCAAGCACTCAATCCCGCTGTTCCCGCCAGCCGCGCACAATGCTCCCAAGCCCGGGAGAAAAGCGCTTCGGGGTGGTGCTCTCTCCCGGCCCTTGGAAGACCTCCCCGGCTGCCTCCAAAGGCTGGTTTTCAAGAACTCCCTCCCGCTGACCCGCCAGCCGCACACAATGCTCCCAAGCCCGGGAGAAAAGCATTTTGGGGTGGTCTCTCTCCGGGCCCTTGGAAGACTCCCCGGCTGCCTCTAAAGGCCGGTTTGCAAGCACTCATGTCCTCTGATCCCGACAGCCGCGAACAATGCTCCCAATTCCGTGAGAAAAGTGCTTCGGGATGGTGCTCTCTCCGGGCCCTTGGAAGACCTCCCAAGCTGCCTCCAAAGGCCGGTTTGCAAGCACTCCCGCCCGCTGTTCCCGCCAGCCTCGCACAATGCTCCCAAGACCGGGAGAAAAGCGCTTCGGGGTGGTGTTCTCTCCGTGCCAATGGAGGACCTCCCTGGCTGCCCCCAAAGGCCGGTTTGCAAGCACTCCCACTCGCTGTTCCCGCCAGCCATGCACAATCCTCCAAAACCCCGGAGAAAAGCGCTTCGGGGTGGTGTTCTCTCCGTGCCCATGGAAGACCTCCCGGGGTGCCCCAAAAGGCCGGTTTGCAAGCACTCCCACTCGCTGTTCCCGCCATCCGCGCACAATGCTCCCAAGCCCGGGAGAAAAGCATTTTGGGGTGGTGCTCACACCGGGCCCTGGAAGACCTCCCCGGCTGCCTCCAAAGGACGGTTTTCAAGCACTCCTGCCTGCTGTTCCCGCCACCCGCGCACAATGCTCCCAAGCCCGGGAGAAAAGCGCTTCGGGGTGGTGCTCTCTACAGGCCCTTGGAAGACCTCCCCGGCTGCCTCCAAAGGCCTGTTTGCAAGGACTCCTTCCTGCTGTTCCCGCCATCCGCGCACAATGCTCCCAAGCCCGGGAGAAAAGCATTTTGGGGTGGTGCTCACACCGGGCCCTGGAAGACCTCCCCGGCTGCCTCCAAAGGACGGTTTTCAAGCACTCCTGCCTGCTGTTCCCGCCACCCGCGCAGAATGCTCCCAAGCGCGGGAGAAAAGCGCTTCGGGGTGGTGCTCTCTACAGGCCCTTGGAAGACCTCCCCGGCTGCCTCCAAAGGCCGGTTTGCAAGCACTCCCGCCCGCTGTTCCCGCCAGGCACGCACAATGCTCCCAAGCCCGGGAGAAAAGCGCTTCGGGGTGGTGCTCTCTCCGGGCCCTTGCCCCTGAGCCTGGGGGCCAGGCAGTTGGAACACACTCCCAGGCCAAGGCAGAACGACATGCACACGTCTGTTCCTGCCCCCTACACCGGAAGAGAGCTCGGGGGAGCCAGAGACTGCCAGGCTGCTGCTGGGCTGGCTGCCTGTGTGGGATGGGGCAGAGCCGATCTAGGGGCAAGTTGGGCCTCTTGCTCTAACTGCTGGCCTGAGGCTGCTGCGTCAAAGAGGTCTTGGGCATCCAGCCCTTTGCTGGTCCCTTCCCTCTGACGAGGCCCTCTGAGCTCCAGCACCTTGCAGTGTGGAGACAGCCCCTGCCAGCAACCTCCTCTCCAAGGAGGCCTCAACCGAGGCCTAGGCCCAGGGGAAAGGCACCAGCGGGGATGAGCCTGGGGAGGCGCCCGGGCATGTCTGGACCCAGGCCCCGCAGCCTGCCCCTTGGTGGGGCAGTACCCCCGGAGGCCAGGAAGGTCTGGGCAAGGCTGGCCAGGGGCAGGGGCCCTGCTGCGTCCTGCCCCTGGCCTGTGGGGCCTCTGAGCACAACCGGCCCTCTCCCACTGGAAGACCTCCCCGGCTGCCTCCAAAGGCCGGTTTGCAAGCGCTCCCGCCCACTGTTCCCAGCAGGCGTGCACAATGCTCCCAAGCCCGGGAGAAAAGCGCTTCAGGGTGGTGCTCTCTCCGGGCCCTTGCCCCTGAGCCTGGGGGCAAGGCAGTGGGTCCACACTCCCAGACCAAGGCAGAACCACATGCACACGTCTGATCTGTCCCCTGCAACGGCAGAGAGCTCGGGGGAGCCAGAGTCTGTCAGGCAGCTGCTGGGCTGGCCGCCTGTGTGGGAAGGGGCAGAGCCGACCTAGGGGCAAGTTGGGCCTCTTGCTCTCCCTGCTGCCCTGAGGCTGCTGGGCCAAAGAGGTCTTGGGCATCCAGCCCCTTGCTGGTCCCTTCCCTCTGACGAGGCCCTCTGAGCTCCAGCACCTTGCAGTGTGGAGACAGCCCGTGCCAGCAACCTCCTCTCCAAGGAGGCCTCAACCGAGGCCTAGGCCCAGGGGAAAGGCACCAGCGGGGATGAGCCTGGGGAGGCGCCCGGGCATGTCTGGACCCAGTCCCCGCAGCCTGCCCCTTGGTGGGGCAGTACCCCCGGAGGCCAGGAAGGTCTGGGCAAGGCTGCCAGGGGCAGGGACACTGCTGGGTCCTGCCCCTGGCCTGTGGGGCGTCTGAGCACAACCGGCACTCTCCCGCTGGAAGACCTCCCCGTCTGCCTCGAAAGGCCTGTTTGCAAGCACTCCCGCCCGCTGTTCCCGCCAGGCACGCACAATGCTCCCAAGCCCGGGAGAAAAGCGCTTCGGGGTGGTGCTCTCACCGGGCCCTTGCCCCTGAGCCTGGGGGCCAGGCAGGGGGAACACACTCCCAGGCCAAGGCAGAACGACATGCACACGTCTGTTTCTGCCCCCTACACCGGCAGAGAGCTCGGGGGAGCCAGAGACTGCCAGGCTGCTGCTGGGCTGGCCGCCTGTGTGGGACGGGGCAGAGCCGACCTAGGGGCAAGTTGGGCCTCTTGCTCTCCCTGCTGCCCTGAGGCTGCTGGGTCAAAGAGGTCTTGGGCATCCAGCCCTTTGCTGGTCCCTTCCCTTTGACGAGGCCCTCTGATCTCAGGCACCTTGCAGTGTGGAGACAGCCCCTGCCAGCAACCTCCTCTCCAAGGAGGCCTCAACCGAGGCCTAGGCCCAGGGGAAAGGCACCAGCGGGGATGAGCCTGGGGAGGCGCCCGGCCATGTCTGGACCCAGTCCCCGCAGCCTGCCCCTGTGTGGGGCAGTACCCCCGGAGGCCACGAAGGTCTGGGCAAGGCTGGCCAGGGTCAGGGGCCCTGCTGGGTCCTGCCCCTGGCCTGTGGGGCCTCTGAGCACAACCGGCCCTCTCCCACTGGAAGACCTCCCCGGCTGCCTCCAAAGTCCTGTTTGCAAACACTCCCGCCCGCTGTTCACGCCAGGCTCGCACAATGCTCCCAAGCCCGTGAGAAAAGCGCATTGGGGTGGTTCTCTCTCCGGGCCCTTGCCCCTGAGCCTGGGGGCAAGGCACGGGGAACACACTCCCTGGCCAAGGCAGAACCACATGCCCACGTCTGTTCATGTCCCCTGCACCGGCAGAGAGCTCGGGGGAGCCAGAGTCTGTCAGGCAGGTGCTGGGCTGGCCGCCTGTGTGGGAAGGGGCAGAGCCGACCTAGGGGCAAGTTGGGCCTCTTGCTCTCCCTGCTGCCCTGAGGCTGCTGGGCCAAAGACGTCTTGGGCATCCAGCCCTTTGCTGGTCCCTTCCCTCTGACGAGGCCCTCTGAGCTCCAGCACCTTGCAGTGTGGAGACAGCACCTGCCAGCAATCTCCTCTCCAAGGAGGCCTCAACCGAGGCCTAGGCCCAGGGGAAAGGCACCAGCGGGGATGAGCCTGGGGAGGCGCCCGGGCATGTCTGGACCCAGTCCCCGCAGCCTGCCCCTTGGTGGGGCAGTACCCCTGGAGGCCAGGAAGGTCTGGGCAAGGCTGACCAGGGGCAGGGGACCTGCTGGGTCCTGCCCCTGGCCTTTGGGGCCTCCGAGCACAACCGGCCCTCTCCCACTGGAAGACCTCCCCGGCTGCCTCCAAAGGCCGTTTTGCACGCACTCCCGCCCACTGTTCCCACCAAGCGCGCACAATGCTCCCAAGCCCGGGAGAAAAGCGCTTCGGGGTGGTGCTCTCTCCGGGCCCTTGCCCCTGAGCCTGGGGGCCAGGAAGGGGGTCCACACTCCCAGGGCAAGGCAGAACCACATGCACACGTCTGTTTCTGCCCCCTGCACCGGCAGAGAGCTCGGGGGAGCCAGAGTCTGTCAGGCAGCTGCTGGGCTGGCCGCCTTTGTGGGAAGGGGCAGAGCCGACCTAGGGGCAAGTTGGGCCTCTTGCTCTCCCTGCTGCCCTGAGGCTGCTGGGCCAAAGAGGTCTTCGGCATCCAGCCCTTTGCTTGTCCCTTCCCTCTGACGAGGCCCTCTGAGCTCCAGCACCTTGCAGTGTGGAGACAGCCCCTGCCAGCAACCTCCTCTCCAAGGAGGCCTCAACCGAGACCTAGGACCAGGGGAAAGGCACCAGCGGGGATGAGCCTGGGGAGGCGCCCGGGCATGTCTGGACCCAGTCCCCGCAGCCTGCCCCTTGGTGGGGCAGTACCCCCGGAGGCCAGGAAGGTCTGGGAAAGGCTGGCCAGGGGCAGGGGACCTGCTGGGTCCTGCCCCTGGCCTGTGGGGCCTCTGAGCACAACCGGCCCTCTCCCACTGGAAGACCTCCCCGGCTGCTTCCAAAGTCCTGTTTGCCAACACTCCCACCCGCTGTTCACGCCAGACTTGCACAATGCTCCCAAGCCCGGGAGAAAAGCGCTTCGGTGTGGTGCTCTCTCCGGGCCCTTGCCCCTGAGCCTGGGGGCAAGGCATGGGGCACACACTCCCAGGCCAAGGCAGAACCACATGCCCACGTCTGTTCCTGTCCCCTGCACCGGCAGAGAGCTTGGGGGAGCCAGAGTCTGTCAGGCAGCTGCTGGTTTGGCCGCCTGTGTGGGAAGGGGCAGAACCGCCCTAGGGGCAAGTTGGGCCTCTTGCTCTCCCTGCTGCCCTGAGGCTGCTGGGCCAAAGACGTCTTGGGCATCCAGCCCCTTACTGGTCCCTTCCCTCTGACGAGGCCCTCTGAGCTCCAGCACCTTGCACTGTGGAGACAGCCCCTGCCAGCAACCTCCTCTCCAAGGAGGCCTCAACCGAGGCCTAGGCCCAGGGGAAAGGCACCAGCGGGGATGAGCCTGGGGAGGCGCCCGAGCATGTCTGGACCCAGTCCCCGCAGCCTGCCCCTTGGTGGGGCAGTACCCCCGGAGGCCAGGAAGGTCTGGGTAAGGCTGGCCAGGGGCAGGGGCCCTGCTGGGTCCTGCCCCTGGCCTGTGGGGCCTCTGAGCACAACCGGCCCTTTCCCACTGGAAGACCTCACCGGCTGCCTCCAAAGGCCGGTTTGCAAGCACTCCCGCCCACTGTTCCCGCCAGGCGCGCACAATGCTCCCAAGCCCGGGAGAAAAGCGCTTCGGGGTGTTGGTCTCTCCGGGCCCTTGCCCCTGAGCCTGGGGGCCAGGCAGGGGATCCACAGTCCCAGGCCAAGGCACAACAACATGCACACGTCTGTTCCTGCCCCCTCCACGGCAGAGAGCTGGGGGGAGCCAGAGTCTGTCAGGCAGCTGCTGGGCGGGCCGCCTGTGTGGGAAGGGGCAGAGCCGACCTAGGGGCAAGTTGGGCCTCTTGCTCTCCCTGCTGCCCTGAGGCTGCTGGGCCAAAGAGGTCTTGGGCATCCAGCCCCTTGCTGGTCCCTTCCCTCTGACGAGGCCCTCTGAGCTCCAGCACCTTGCAGTGTGGAGACAGCCCCTGCCAGCAACCTCCTCTCCAAGGAGGCCTCAACCGAGGCCTAGGCCCAGGGGAAAGGCACCAGCGGGGATGAGCCAGTGGAGGCGCACGGGCATATCAGGACCCAGTCCCCGCAGCCTGCCCCTTGGTGGGGCAGTACCCCCGGAGGCCAGGAAGGTCTGGGCAAGGCTGGCCAGGGGCAGGGTCCCTGCTGGGTCCTGCCCCTGGCCTGTGGGGCCTCTGAGCACAACCGGCCCTCTCCCACTGGAAGACCTCCCCGGCTGCCTCCAAAGGCCGGTTTGCCAACACTCCCGCCCGCTGTTCCCGCCAGGCACGCACAACGCT
>NW_026871032.1:390000-404622 GCF_033118175.1 Dama dama | reverse complement strand
TAACCCTAACCCTAACCCTAACCCTAACCCTAACCCTAACCCTAACCCTAACCCTAACCCTAACCCTAACCCTAACCCTAACCCTAACCCTAACCCTAACCCTAACCCTAACCCTAACCCTAACCCTAACCCTAACCCTAACCCTAACCCTAACCCTAACCCTAACCCTAACCCTAACCCTAACCCTAACCCTAACCCTAACCCTAACCCTAACCCTAACCCTAACCCTAACCCTAACCCTAACCCTAACCCTAACCCTAACCCTAACCCTAACCCTAACCCTAACCCTAACCCTAACCCTAACCCTAACCCTAACCCTAACCCTAACCCTAACCCTAACCCTAACCCTAACCCTAACCCTAACCCTAACCCTAACCCTAACCCTAACCCTAACCCTAACCCTAACCCTAACCCTAACCCTAACCCTAACCCTAACCCTAACCCTAACCTCCTAACCCTAACCCTAACCCTAACCCTAACCCTAACCCTAACCCTAACCCTAACCCTAACCCTAACCCTAACCCTAACCCTAACCCTAACCCTAACCCTAACCCTAACCCTAACCCTAACCCTAACCCTAACCCTAACCCTAACCCTAACCCTAACCCTAACCCTAACCCTAACCCTAACCCTAACCCTAACCCTAACCCTAACCCTAACCCTAACCCTAACCCTAACCCTAACCCTAACCCTAACCCTAACCCTAACCCTAACCCTAACCCTAACCCTAACCCTAACCCTAACCCTAACCCTAACCCTAACCCTAACCCTAACCCTAACCCTAACCCTAACCCTAACCCTAACCCTAACCCTAACCCTAACCCTAACCCTAACCCTAACCCTAACCCTAACCCTAACCCTAACCCTAACCCTAACCCTAACCCTAACCCTAACCCTAACCCTAACCCTAACCCTAACCCTAACCCTAACCCTAACCCTAACCCTAACCCTAACCCTAACCCTAACCCTAACCCTAACCCTAACCCTAACCCTAACCCTAACCCTAACCCTAACCCTAACCCTAACCCTAACCCTAACCCTAACCCTAACCCTAACCCTAACCCTAACCCTAACCCTAACCCTAACCCTAACCCTAACCCTAACCCTAACCCTAACCCTAACCCTAACCCTAACCCTAACCCTAACCCTAACCCTAACCCTAACCCTAACCCTAACCCTAACCCTAACCCTAACCCTAACCCTAACCCTAACCCTAACCCTAACCCTAACCCTAACCCTAACCCTAACCCTAACCCTAACCCTAACCCTAACCCTAACCCTAACCCTAACCCTAACCCTAACCCTAACCCTAACCCTAACCCTAACCCTAACCCTAACCCTAACCCTAACCCTAACCCTAACCCTAACCCTAACCCTAACCCTAACCCTAACCCTAACCCTAACCCTAACCCTAACCCTAACCCTAACCCTAACCCTAACCCTAACCCTAACCCTAACCCTAACCCTAACCCTAACCCTAACCCTAACCCTAACCCTAACCCTAACCCTAACCCTAACCCTAACCCTAACCCTAACCCTAACCCTAACCCTAACCCTAACCCTAACCCTAACCCTAACCCTAACCCTAACCCTAACCCTAACCCTAACCCTAACCCTAACCCTAACCCTAACCCTAACCCTAACCCTAACCCTAACCCTAACCCTAACCCTAACCCTAACCCTAACCCTAACCCTAACCCTAACCCTAACCCTAACCCTAACCCTAACCCTAACCCTAACCCTAACCCTAACCCTAACCCTAACCCTAACCCTAACCCTAACCCTAACCCTAACCCTAACCCTAACCCTAACCCTAACCCTAACCCTAACCCTAACCCTAACCCTAACCCTAACCCTAACCCTAACCCTAACCCTAACCCTAACCCTAACCCTAACCCTAACCCTAACCCTAACCCTAACCCTAACCCTAACCCTAACCCTAACCCTAACCCTAACCCTAACCCTAACCCTAACCCTAACCCTAACCCTAACCCTAACCCTAACCCTAACCCTAACCCTAACCCTAACCCTAACCCTAACCCTAACCCTAACCCTAACCCTAACCCTAACCCTAACCCTAACCCTAACCCTAACCCTAACCCTAACCCTAACCCTAACCCTAACCCTAACCCTAACCCTAACCCTAACCCTAACCCTAACCCTAACCCTAACCCTAACCCTAACCCTAACCCTAACCCTAACCCTAACCCTAACCCTAACCCTAACCCTAACCCTAACCCTAACCCTAACCCTAACCCTAACCCTAACCCTAACCCTAACCCTAACCCTAACCCTAACCCTAACCCTAACCCTAACCCTAACCCTAACCCTAACCCTAACCCTAACCCTAACCCTAACCCTAACCCTAACCCTAACCCTAACCCTAACCCTAACCCTAACCCTAACCCTAACCCTAACCCTAACCCTAACCCTAACCCTAACCCTAACCCTAACCCTAACCCTAACCCTAACCCTAACCCTAACCCTAACCCTAACCCTAACCCTAACCCTAACCCTAACCCTAACCCTAACCCTAACCCTAACCCTAACCCTAACCCTAACCCTAACCCTAACCCTAACCCTAACCCTAACCCTAACCCTAACCCTAACCCTAACCCTAACCCTAACCCTAACCCTAACCCTAACCCTAACCCTAACCCTAACCCTAACCCTAACCCTAACCCTAACCCTAACCCTAACCCTAACCCTAACCCTAACCCTAACCCTAACCCTAACCCTAACCCTAACCCTAACCCTAACCCTAACCCTAACCCTAACCCTAACCCTAACCCTAACCCTAACCCTAACCCTAACCCTAACCCTAACCCTAACCCTAACCCTAACCCTAACCCTAACCCTAACCCTAACCCTAACCCTAACCCTAACCCTAACCCTAACCCTAACCCTAACCCTAACCCTAACCCTAACCCTAACCCTAACCCTAACCCTAACCCTAACCCTAACCCTAACCCTAACCCTAACCCTAACCCTAACCCTAACCCTAACCCTAACCCTAACCCTAACCCTAACCCTAACCCTAACCCTAACCCTAACCCTAACCCTAACCCTAACCCTAACCCTAACCCTAACCCTAACCCTAACCCTAACCCTAACCCTAACCCTAACCCTAACCCTAACCCTAACCCTAACCCTAACCCTAACCCTAACCCTAACCCTAACCCTAACCCTAACCCTAACCCTAACCCTAACCCTAACCCTAACCCTAACCCTAACCCTAACCCTAACCCTAACCCTAACCCTAACCCTAACCCTAACCCTAACCCTAACCCTAACCCTAACCCTAACCCTAACCCTAACCCTAACCCTAACCCTAACCCTAACCCTAACCCTAACCCTAACCCTAACCCTAACCCTAACCCTAACCCTAACCCTAACCCTAACCCTAACCCTAACCCTAACCCTAACCCTAACCCTAACCCTAACCCTAACCCTAACCCTAACCCTAACCCTAACCCTAACCCTAACCCTAACCCTAACCCTAACCCTAACCCTAACCCTAACCCTAACCCTAACCCTAACCCTAACCCTAACCCTAACCCTAACCCTAACCCTAACCCTAACCCTAACCCTAACCCTAACCCTAACCCTAACCCTAACCCTAACCCTAACCCTAACCCTAACCCTAACCCTAACCCTAACCCTAACCCTAACCCTAACCCTAACCCTAACCCTAACCCTAACCCTAACCCTAACCCTAACCCTAACCCTAACCCTAACCCTAACCCTAACCCTAACCCTAACCCTAACCCTAACCCTAACCCTAACCCTAACCCTAACCCTAACCCTAACCCTAACCCTAACCCTAACCCTAACCCTAACCCTAACCCTAACCCTAACCCTAACCCTAACCCTAACCCTAACCCTAACCCTAACCCTAACCCTAACCCTAACCCTAACCCTAACCCTAACCCTAACCCTAACCCTAACCCTAACCCTAACCCTAACCCTAACCCTAACCCTAACCCTAACCCTAACCCTAACCCTAACCCTAACCCTAACCCTAACCCTAACCCTAACCCTAACCCTAACCCTAACCCTAACCCTAACCCTAACCCTAACCCTAACCCTAACCCTAACCCTAACCCTAACCCTAACCCTAACCCTAACCCTAACCCTAACCCTAACCCTAACCCTAACCCTAACCCTAACCCTAACCCTAACCCTAACCCTAACCCTAACCCTAACCCTAACCCTAACCCTAACCCTAACCCTAACCCTAACCCTAACCCTAACCCTAACCCTAACCCTAACCCTAACCCTAACCCTAACCCTAACCCTAACCCTAACCCTAACCCTAACCCTAACCCTAACCCTAACCCTAACCCTAACCCTAACCCTAACCCTAACCCTAACCCTAACCCTAACCCTAACCCTAACCCTAACCCTAACCCTAACCCTAACCCTAACCCTAACCCTAACCCTAACCCTAACCCTAACCCTAACCCTAACCCTAACCCTAACCCTAACCCTAACCCTAACCCTAACCCTAACCCTAACCCTAACCCTAACCCTAACCCTAACCCTAACCCTAACCCTAACCCTAACCCTAACCCTAACCCTAACCCTAACCCTAACCCTAACCCTAACCCTAACCCTAACCCTAACCCTAACCCTAACCCTAACCCTAACCCTAACCCTAACCCTAACCCTAACCCTAACCCTAACCCTAACCCTAACCCTAACCCTAACCCTAACCCTAACCCTAACCCTAACCCTAACCCTAACCCTAACCCTAACCCTAACCCTAACCCTAACCCTAACCCTAACCCTAACCCTAACCCTAACCCTAACCCTAACCCTAACCCTAACCCTAACCCTAACCCTAACCCTAACCCTAACCCTAACCCTAACCCTAACCCTAACCCTAACCCTAACCCTAACCCTAACCCTAACCCTAACCCTAACCCTAACCCTAACCCTAACCCTAACCCTAACCCTAACCCTAACCCTAACCCTAACCCTAACCCTAACCCTAACCCTAACCCTAACCCTAACCCTAACCCTAACCCTAACCCTAACCCTAACCCTAACCCTAACCCTAACCCTAACCCTAACCCTAACCCTAACCCTAACCCTAACCCTAACCCTAACCCTAACCCTAACCCTAACCCTAACCCTAACCCTAACCCTAACCCTAACCCTAACCCTAACCCTAACCCTAACCCTAACCCTAACCCTAACCCTAACCCTAACCCTAACCCTAACCCTAACCCTAACCCTAACCCTAACCCTAACCCTAACCCTAACCCTAACCCTAACCCTAACCCTAACCCTAACCCTAACCCTAACCCTAACCCTAACCCTAACCCTAACCCTAACCCTAACCCTAACCCTAACCCTAACCCTAACCCTAACCCTAACCCTAACCCTAACCCTAACCCTAACCCTAACCCTAACCCTAACCCTAACCCTAACCCTAACCCTAACCCTAACCCTAACCCTAACCCTAACCCTAACCCTAACCCTAACCCTAACCCTAACCCTAACCCTAACCCTAACCCTAACCCTAACCCTAACCCTAACCCTAACCCTAACCCTAACCCTAACCCTAACCCTAACCCTAACCCTAACCCTAACCCTAACCCTAACCCTAACCCTAACCCTAACCCTAACCCTAACCCTAACCCTAACCCTAACCCTAACCCTAACCCTAACCCTAACCCTAACCCTAACCCTAACCCTAACCCTAACCCTAACCCTAACCCTAACCCTAACCCTAACCCTAACCCTAACCCTAACCCTAACCCTAACCCTAACCCTAACCCTAACCCTAACCCTAACCCTAACCCTAACCCTAACCCTAACCCTAACCCTAACCCTAACCCTAACCCTAACCCTAACCCTAACCCTAACCCTAACCCTAACCCTAACCCTAACCCTAACCCTAACCCTAACCCTAACCCTAACCCTAACCCTAACCCTAACCCTAACCCTAACCCTAACCCTAACCCTAACCCTAACCCTAACCCTAACCCTAACCCTAACCCTAACCCTAACCCTAACCCTAACCCTAACCCTAACCCTAACCCTAACCCTAACCCTAACCCTAACCCTAACCCTAACCCTAACCCTAACCCTAACCCTAACCCTAACCCTAACCCTAACCCTAACCCTAACCCTAACCCTAACCCTAACCCTAACCCTAACCCTAACCCTAACCCTAACCCTAACCCTAACCCTAACCCTAACCCTAACCCTAACCCTAACCCTAACCCTAACCCTAACCCTAACCCTAACCCTAACCCTAACCCTAACCCTAACCCTAACCCTAACCCTAACCCTAACCCTAACCCTAACCCTAACCCTAACCCTAACCCTAACCCTAACCCTAACCCTAACCCTAACCCTAACCCTAACCCTAACCCTAACCCTAACCCTAACCCTAACCCTAACCCTAACCCTAACCCTAACCCTAACCCTAACCCTAACCCTAACCCTAACCCTAACCCTAACCCTAACCCTAACCCTAACCCTAACCCTAACCCTAACCCTAACCCTAACCCTAACCCTAACCCTAACCCTAACCCTAACCCTAACCCTAACCCTAACCCTAACCCTAACCCTAACCCTAACCCTAACCCTAACCCTAACCCTAACCCTAACCCTAACCCTAACCCTAACCCTAACCCTAACCCTAACCCTAACCCTAACCCTAACCCTAACCCTAACCCTAACCCTAACCCTAACCCTAACCCTAACCCTAACCCTAACCCTAACCCTAACCCTAACCCTAACCCTAACCCTAACCCTAACCCTAACCCTAACCCTAACCCTAACCCTAACCCTAACCCTAACCCTAACCCTAACCCTAACCCTAACCCTAACCCTAACCCTAACCCTAACCCTAACCCTAACCCTAACCCTAACCCTAACCCTAACCCTAACCCTAACCCTAACCCTAACCCTAACCCTAACCCTAACCCTAACCCTAACCCTAACCCTAACCCTAACCCTAACCCTAACCCTAACCCTAACCCTAACCCTAACCCTAACCCTAACCCTAACCCTAACCCTAACCCTAACCCTAACCCTAACCCTAACCCTAACCCTAACCCTAACCCTAACCCTAACCCTAACCCTAACCCTAACCCTAACCCTAACCCTAACCCTAACCCTAACCCTAACCCTAACCCTAACCCTAACCCTAACCCTAACCCTAACCCTAACCCTAACCCTAACCCTAACCCTAACCCTAACCCTAACCCTAACCCTAACCCTAACCCTAACCCTAACCCTAACCCTAACCCTAACCCTAACCCTAACCCTAACCCTAACCCTAACCCTAACCCTAACCCTAACCCTAACCCTAACCCTAACCCTAACCCTAACCCTAACCCTAACCCTAACCCTAACCCTAACCCTAACCCTAACCCTAACCCTAACCCTAACCCTAACCCTAACCCTAACCCTAACCCTAACCCTAACCCTAACCCTAACCCTAACCCTAACCCTAACCCTAACCCTAACCCTAACCCTAACCCTAACCCTAACCCTAACCCTAACCCTAACCCTAACCCTAACCCTAACCCTAACCCTAACCCTAACCCTAACCCTAACCCTAACCCTAACCCTAACCCTAACCCTAACCCTAACCCTAACCCTAACCCTAACCCTAACCCTAACCCTAACCCTAACCCTAACCCTAACCCTAACCCTAACCCTAACCCTAACCCTAACCCTAACCCTAACCCTAACCCTAACCCTAACCCTAACCCTAACCCTAACCCTAACCCTAACCCTAACCCTAACCCTAACCCTAACCCTAACCCTAACCCTAACCCTAACCCTAACCCTAACCCTAACCCTAACCCTAACCCTAACCCTAACCCTAACCCTAACCCTAACCCTAACCCTAACCCTAACCCTAACCCTAACCCTAACCCTAACCCTAACCCTAACCCTAACCCTAACCCTAACCCTAACCCTAACCCTAACCCTAACCCTAACCCTAACCCTAACCCTAACCCTAACCCTAACCCTAACCCTAACCCTAACCCTAACCCTAACCCTAACCCTAACCCTAACCCTAACCCTAACCCTAACCCTAACCCTAACCCTAACCCTAACCCTAACCCTAACCCTAACCCTAACCCTAACCCTAACCCTAACCCTAACCCTAACCCTAACCCTAACCCTAACCCTAACCCTAACCCTAACCCTAACCCTAACCCTAACCCTAACCCTAACCCTAACCCTAACCCTAACCCTAACCCTAACCCTAACCCTAACCCTAACCCTAACCCTAACCCTAACCCTAACCCTAACCCTAACCCTAACCCTAACCCTAACCCTAACCCTAACCCTAACCCTAACCCTAACCCTAACCCTAACCCTAACCCTAACCCTAACCCTAACCCTAACCCTAACCCTAACCCTAACCCTAACCCTAACCCTAACCCTAACCCTAACCCTAACCCTAACCCTAACCCTAACCCTAACCCTAACCCTAACCCTAACCCTAACCCTAACCCTAACCCTAACCCTAACCCTAACCCTAACCCTAACCCTAACCCTAACCCTAACCCTAACCCTAACCCTAACCCTAACCCTAACCCTAACCCTAACCCTAACCCTAACCCTAACCCTAACCCTAACCCTAACCCTAACCCTAACCCTAACCCTAACCCTAACCCTAACCCTAACCCTAACCCTAACCCTAACCCTAACCCTAACCCTAACCCTAACCCTAACCCTAACCCTAACCCTAACCCTAACCCTAACCCTAACCCTAACCCTAACCCTAACCCTAACCCTAACCCTAACCCTAACCCTAACCCTAACCCTAACCCTAACCCTAACCCTAACCCTAACCCTAACCCTAACCCTAACCCTAACCCTAACCCTAACCCTAACCCTAACCCTAACCCTAACCCTAACCCTAACCCTAACCCTAACCCTAACCCTAACCCTAACCCTAACCCTAACCCTAACCCTAACCCTAACCCTAACCCTAACCCTAACCCTAACCCTAACCCTAACCCTAACCCTAACCCTAACCCTAACCCTAACCCTAACCCTAACCCTAACCCTAACCCTAACCCTAACCCTAACCCTAACCCTAACCCTAACCCTAACCCTAACCCTAACCCTAACCCTAACCCTAACCCTAACCCTAACCCTAACCCTAACCCTAACCCTAACCCTAACCCTAACCCTAACCCTAACCCTAACCCTAACCCTAACCCTAACCCTAACCCTAACCCTAACCCTAACCCTAACCCTAACCCTAACCCTAACCCTAACCCTAACCCTAACCCTAACCCTAACCCTAACCCTAACCCTAACCCTAACCCTAACCCTAACCCTAACCCTAACCCTAACCCTAACCCTAACCCTAACCCTAACCCTAACCCTAACCCTAACCCTAACCCTAACCCTAACCCTAACCCTAACCCTAACCCTAACCCTAACCCTAACCCTAACCCTAACCCTAACCCTAACCCTAACCCTAACCCTAACCCTAACCCTAACCCTAACCCTAACCCTAACCCTAACCCTAACCCTAACCCTAACCCTAACCCTAACCCTAACCCTAACCCTAACCCTAACCCTAACCCTAACCCTAACCCTAACCCTAACCCTAACCCTAACCCTAACCCTAACCCTAACCCTAACCCTAACCCTAACCCTAACCCTAACCCTAACCCTAACCCTAACCCTAACCCTAACCCTAACCCTAACCCTAACCCTAACCCTAACCCTAACCCTAACCCTAACCCTAACCCTAACCCTAACCCTAACCCTAACCCTAACCCTAACCCTAACCCTAACCCTAACCCTAACCCTAACCCTAACCCTAACCCTAACCCTAACCCTAACCCTAACCCTAACCCTAACCCTAACCCTAACCCTAACCCTAACCCTAACCCTAACCCTAACCCTAACCCTAACCCTAACCCTAACCCTAACCCTAACCCTAACCCTAACCCTAACCCTAACCCTAACCCTAACCCTAACCCTAACCCTAACCCTAACCCTAACCCTAACCCTAACCCTAACCCTAACCCTAACCCTAACCCTAACCCTAACCCTAACCCTAACCCTAACCCTAACCCTAACCCTAACCCTAACCCTAACCCTAACCCTAACCCTAACCCTAACCCTAACCCTAACCCTAACCCTAACCCTAACCCTAACCCTAACCCTAACCCTAACCCTAACCCTAACCCTAACCCTAACCCTAACCCTAACCCTAACCCTAACCCTAACCCTAACCCTAACCCTAACCCTAACCCTAACCCTAACCCTAACCCTAACCCTAACCCTAACCCTAACCCTAACCCTAACCCTAACCCTAACCCTAACCCTAACCCTAACCCTAACCCTAACCCTAACCCTAACCCTAACCCTAACCCTAACCCTAACCCTAACCCTAACCCTAACCCTAACCCTAACCCTAACCCTAACCCTAACCCTAACCCTAACCCTAACCCTAACCCTAACCCTAACCCTAACCCTAACCCTAACCCTAACCCTAACCCTAACCCTAACCCTAACCCTAACCCTAACCCTAACCCTAACCCTAACCCTAACCCTAACCCTAACCCTAACCCTAACCCTAACCCTAACCCTAACCCTAACCCTAACCCTAACCCTAACCCTAACCCTAACCCTAACCCTAACCCTAACCCTAACCCTAACCCTAACCCTAACCCTAACCCTAACCCTAACCCTAACCCTAACCCTAACCCTAACCCTAACCCTAACCCTAACCCTAACCCTAACCCTAACCCTAACCCTAACCCTAACCCTAACCCTAACCCTAACCCTAACCCTAACCCTAACCCTAACCCTAACCCTAACCCTAACCCTAACCCTAACCCTAACCCTAACCCTAACCCTAACCCTAACCCTAACCCTAACCCTAACCCTAACCCTAACCCTAACCCTAACCCTAACCCTAACCCTAACCCTAACCCTAACCCTAACCCTAACCCTAACCCTAACCCTAACCCTAACCCTAACCCTAACCCTAACCCTAACCCTAACCCTAACCCTAACCCTAACCCTAACCCTAACCCTAACCCTAACCCTAACCCTAACCCTAACCCTAACCCTAACCCTAACCCTAACCCTAACCCTAACCCTAACCCTAACCCTAACCCTAACCCTAACCCTAACCCTAACCCTAACCCTAACCCTAACCCTAACCCTAACCCTAACCCTAACCCTAACCCTAACCCTAACCCTAACCCTAACCCTAACCCTAACCCTAACCCTAACCCTAACCCTAACCCTAACCCTAACCCTAACCCTAACCCTAACCCTAACCCTAACCCTAACCCTAACCCTAACCCTAACCCTAACCCTAACCCTAACCCTAACCCTAACCCTAACCCTAACCCTAACCCTAACCCTAACCCTAACCCTAACCCTAACCCTAACCCTAACCCTAACCCTAACCCTAACCCTAACCCTAACCCTAACCCTAACCCTAACCCTAACCCTAACCCTAACCCTAACCCTAACCCTAACCCTAACCCTAACCCTAACCCTAACCCTAACCCTAACCCTAACCCTAACCCTAACCCTAACCCTAACCCTAACCCTAACCCTAACCCTAACCCTAACCCTAACCCTAACCCTAACCCTAACCCTAACCCTAACCCTAACCCTAACCCTAACCCTAACCCTAACCCTAACCCTAACCCTAACCCTAACCCTAACCCTAACCCTAACCCTAACCCTAACCCTAACCCTAACCCTAACCCTAACCCTAACCCTAACCCTAACCCTAACCCTAACCCTAACCCTAACCCTAACCCTAACCCTAACCCTAACCCTAACCCTAACCCTAACCCTAACCCTAACCCTAACCCTAACCCTAACCCTAACCCTAACCCTAACCCTAACCCTAACCCTAACCCTAACCCTAACCCTAACCCTAACCCTAACCCTAACCCTAACCCTAACCCTAACCCTAACCCTAACCCTAACCCTAACCCTAACCCTAACCCTAACCCTAACCCTAACCCTAACCCTAACCCTAACCCTAACCCTAACCCTAACCCTAACCCTAACCCTAACCCTAACCCTAACCCTAACCCTAACCCTAACCCTAACCCTAACCCTAACCCTAACCCTAACCCTAACCCTAACCCTAACCCTAACCCTAACCCTAACCCTAACCCTAACCCTAACCCTAACCCTAACCCTAACCCTAACCCTAACCCTAACCCTAACCCTAACCCTAACCCTAACCCTAACCCTAACCCTAACCCTAACCCTAACCCTAACCCTAACCCTAACCCTAACCCTAACCCTAACCCTAACCCTAACCCTAACCCTAACCCTAACCCTAACCCTAACCCTAACCCTAACCCTAACCCTAACCCTAACCCTAACCCTAACCCTAACCCTAACCCTAACCCTAACCCTAACCCTAACCCTAACCCTAACCCTAACCCTAACCCTAACCCTAACCCTAACCCTAACCCTAACCCTAACCCTAACCCTAACCCTAACCCTAACCCTAACCCTAACCCTAACCCTAACCCTAACCCTAACCCTAACCCTAACCCTAACCCTAACCCTAACCCTAACCCTAACCCTAACCCTAACCCTAACCCTAACCCTAACCCTAACCCTAACCCTAACCCTAACCCTAACCCTAACCCTAACCCTAACCCTAACCCTAACCCTAACCCTAACCCTAACCCTAACCCTAACCCTAACCCTAACCCTAACCCTAACCCTAACCCTAACCCTAACCCTAACCCTAACCCTAACCCTAACCCTAACCCTAACCCTAACCCTAACCCTAACCCTAACCCTAACCCTAACCCTAACCCTAACCCTAACCCTAACCCTAACCCTAACCCTAACCCTAACCCTAACCCTAACCCTAACCCTAACCCTAACCCTAACCCTAACCCTAACCCTAACCCTAACCCTAACCCTAACCCTAACCCTAACCCTAACCCTAACCCTAACCCTAACCCTAACCCTAACCCTAACCCTAACCCTAACCCTAACCCTAACCCTAACCCTAACCCTAACCCTAACCCTAACCCTAACCCTAACCCTAACCCTAACCCTAACCCTAACCCTAACCCTAACCCTAACCCTAACCCTAACCCTAACCCTAACCCTAACCCTAACCCTAACCCTAACCCTAACCCTAACCCTAACCCTAACCCTAACCCTAACCCTAACCCTAACCCTAACCCTAACCCTAACCCTAACCCTAACCCTAACCCTAACCCTAACCCTAACCCTAACCCTAACCCTAACCCTAACCCTAACCCTAACCCTAACCCTAACCCTAACCCTAACCCTAACCCTAACCCTAACCCTAACCCTAACCCTAACCCTAACCCTAACCCTAACCCTAACCCTAACCCTAACCCTAACCCTAACCCTAACCCTAACCCTAACCCTAACCCTAACCCTAACCCTAACCCTAACCCTAACCCTAACCCTAACCCTAACCCTAACCCTAACCCTAACCCTAACCCTAACCCTAACCCTAACCCTAACCCTAACCCTAACCCTAACCCTAACCCTAACCCTAACCCTAACCCTAACCCTAACCCTAACCCTAACCCTAACCCTAACCCTAACCCTAACCCTAACCCTAACCCTAACCCTAACCCTAACCCTAACCCTAACCCTAACCCTAACCCTAACCCTAACCCTAACCCTAACCCTAACCCTAACCCTAACCCTAACCCTAACCCTAACCCTAACCCTAACCCTAACCCTAACCCTAACCCTAACCCTAACCCTAACCCTAACCCTAACCCTAACCCTAACCCTAACCCTAACCCTAACCCTAACCCTAACCCTAACCCTAACCCTAACCCTAACCCTAACCCTAACCCTAACCCTAACCCTAACCCTAACCCTAACCCTAACCCTAACCCTAACCCTAACCCTAACCCTAACCCTAACCCTAACCCTAACCCTAACCCTAACCCTAACCCTAACCCTAACCCTAACCCTAACCCTAACCCTAACCCTAACCCTAACCCTAACCCTAACCCTAACCCTAACCCTAACCCTAACCCTAACCCTAACCCTAACCCTAACCCTAACCCTAACCCTAACCCTAACCCTAACCCTAACCCTAACCCTAACCCTAACCCTAACCCTAACCCTAACCCTAACCCTAACCCTAACCCTAACCCTAACCCTAACCCTAACCCTAACCCTAACCCTAACCCTAACCCTAACCCTAACCCTAACCCTAACCCTAACCCTAACCCTAACCCTAACCCTAACCCTAACCCTAACCCTAACCCTAACCCTAACCCTAACCCTAACCCTAACCCTAACCCTAACCCTAACCCTAACCCTAACCCTAACCCTAACCCTAACCCTAACCCTAACCCTAACCCTAACCCTAACCCTAACCCTAACCCTAACCCTAACCCTAACCCTAACCCTAACCCTAACCCTAACCCTAACCCTAACCCTAACCCTAACCCTAACCCTAACCCTAACCCTAACCCTAACCCTAACCCTAACCCTAACCCTAACCCTAACCCTAACCCTAACCCTAACCCTAACCCTAACCCTAACCCTAACCCTAACCCTAACCCTAACCCTAACCCTAACCCTAACCCTAACCCTAACCCTAACCCTAACCCTAACCCTAAC